>NC_068317.1:33127522-33294048 GCF_025860055.1 Xyrauchen texanus | reverse complement strand
TCCTTTTATGGGGTTTGTTTTTGTCTCTCTCCCCAAAGGTAATTTTTCTACATTGTTCAGATTCATCAGGATGGTCTTCTCGCGGTTTCAGACGGTATCGAGCAGGATTTCCATCTTCAACTGAACAACTTTCCTTGGTGATTTGAAATTTGCTTGAATCTTGGCCTGAACTCATCGTATTTATCTGTAATGTAAAACAAGATAAAAAAATCTCATTGTTTTGTGATCGCATTAAATCTCTTCAACTTAACAGCATCCATTGGGTAAAAACAGAACTTTGTGTTATTTTATACATTTTTATTATAATTAAACTGTTATTCCCTTGTTATTATTTTCTTTATTTAGAGGAAATGCTTGAAGTATTTATGCATTTGTACTTTAACAAATAAAACTTTATGTTGAATTTAGTTTTGTTATCGTATCTCATGTTATCTGAACCACGTAAAGATTTTATATCCTATAATTGCTTGATCAAATTGATTAACAATCATCTTGTGATCTGACTAACATGCTGTTATTTGCTGTTATTTACTGTTATTTTCTTGCAGCTAGTTACAGTATATCTTTATTAATCTGAACAGATTATAATGACAGTGAATAATGATGGAGTTCTTCCATTCTAACTATAATAATCTGTCAAACGTCCTCTATATCAGTATGTTATGAAATAAAGCAAATACACAATAAATTCTGTTTTTATGTAAATATTGAAGAAATTCTATGTTTCATAAGACATGGAAATGTCTTTTCAGAATATTGTATTACGTGGGGGCATTTAAAATACCATTTTAATGTTTCCCTATTTTTATATATATTAACATAGTGCTTTAGTAAGAATTTTCAGTATAGACATTACTTCAAATTACTAATTATGATCACAAATTATAATTACTTTAATACATTTTATCATAATGCTTATAAGAACAATTAAAATATGAATGTATAAAATTAATATAAAAAGTTTTCCTTTATTGTGTATGAAAATGTATTATTAACATTCATGACAGGAAACTAATAGGATTAATGCATGGCTTCCTTTTTTCTGGCAGCAATGTTTCATTTAAACATTCTTGAGATGCAGTTCCTACATCAGCTTCAAAAACAAACATAAAATGTTTTGAAATCAAGTAACATTCAGTAGTTGTCTTAAGTTACCAATAGCTCTTATTCAGAGGCCATAACTGCTTATTTAATTACATGATCTATATTTGTAATTACATGTGTTAATCCTCAAACATCATTGGTTCTTGCATATCTTATGACCAATCACCATTAATACCAAACCTGTCTGATTGGGATATTGACATATTCTTATAGAAATAATCATTCTTGATAAAAAATAAATAAAAAAAATAATAACATACACTATATATATATTCACTACTGGTCAAAAGTTTTGAAACACTTTACTGAAATGTTTCTCATGATCTTAAATATCTTTTGATCTGAAGACATATGCTTAAATATTTGAAATTAGTTTTGTAGACAAAAATATAATTGTGCCACCATATCAATTTATTTCATTATAAAACTAAAATTTAATAAAAAAAAAAAAAGAAAAGTTTTTGAAATTGATAACTTGGACAAATAATAAAGACAAGAAGCCAATAAGTGCTCAACATAGATGGAACTCCTTCAAAACTGTTTAAAAGCATGCGAGGGTGATTCCTCGAGAAGCTGCTTGAGCAAATTCTAGGCAAAGTCTACTATGAAGATGCAAAAATATAACTTCAACATTTTATTTAAGTTGCAACATAATTCTAAAAAGTTCCATTTATGTTATTCCATAGTTTTGATGACTTTATTATTATTCTAAAATGTGAAAAAAATTATAATAATGAATGAGTATTTCAAAACTTTTGACCGGTAGTGTGTGAATATAAATAAATCTAAACTAAAATTAAACATGTGAACATTCACAAAACCATCCACAGCCTGGAATTGTAGATATATATATAAAAAAAGTCTATATTGGAAATAATAAAATCAACATTCAGTTTAAACTGGAATACAACATCACTAAATATATAGCAGTAAATAAAGGAGAAACAGTAGCAAAAATTGCAGCAACTGCACGACTGCATAATTGACTAAACTATTGTTATCATGGTAAACTGGTAAATAATTGCTCTAAAATTCACATTTAAAGGAATAGTTTACCCAAAAATGAAATTTCATTCATATATACTGTATATAATCACCCTTGTGTTGTTATAAACCTGTATATTAATTAATTTTTCTTAACACAAAGTGAGAAATTGTGAAAACGTTTTGAGCTCAGTGATGCCACACTGTGGCAGTTAAAGGTAATCACCGGTTCAAGCTTCAAAAGGACACAAAATTACAATTTAGAGTTCTAAAATATACTGTAATTACATGATGTGAGTCATTTACTGCTCTAAAGGCATTTGATAAGGTTTGATTAGAAAGAAAATATGCAATCTAATTTATTATTTAGTGAAATTGTTGATTGACCGTTACTCTTCTGTGCATGTTCATGACAGTACACGAGAGCAGCAGAATACAAAGCTCTGATCATGAGATGGGGCGTTCAAGCGAGAACTGGCATGTTGAATCATAAATTGAAACACCACAGCAATATTAACAACAGAGAAACAACAGAGCTGCACACAAACCAGAGAACCGAACTTACAAAACATGACTAAAGAGTTTGATATGACTTATTTGACTTCATAGATTCTATGTCCAGCATTATTTGTTTGAACTGGACATCTCAGAAATCATACTGAGATAGAGGAGGTTGAGGCATAGACTGTGTTAAGGACGGGCTTCCAAGTTTGAGCCACAAATGTTTTCCGTAAAGCCCCCAATGTTTTCTTGTAGTGATGTCATTAATAGAGCTTGTATCAAGTTGATACTAAAACATATAATAATTTAATATAAATTATAAAATAATATATACATTAATGATACCTTAAAAAACATTAAAGTGACCCGCTATTGCAGCTATGTCTGATCAACATTCATTGGTGAGATATTGGCTGTGGGAACTGTGTTGACATGGTCCATCTAGTCAGATGCAGTTTGTACCAAATATTTAAGGACAGTTCAACCAAAAATGACTTACTTTCTTCTGTTGAACACAAATTAAGATTTTTAGAAGAATATTTCAGCTCTGTAGATCCATACAATGCAAGTGAATGGGTACCAAAATGTAGAAGCTCCAAAAAACATACAAAGGCAGCAGAAAAGTAATCCATAAGACTCTAGTGATTCAATATTTATATTCAGAAGTGATATGATAGGTGTGGGTGAGAAACAGATCAATATGTACATCATTTTTTTCTCCTGCCCTGAGTGACTCCAGACATGTCTCCTAAGCAACCAAATTGTCCGGTTGCTAGGGAGGGTAGAGTCACATGGGGTAACCTCCTCGTGGTCGCTATAATATGGTTCTCGCTCTCGGTGGGGTGTGTGGTGAGTTGTTTGTGGATGCCGCGGAGAATAGAGTGAAGCCTCCACACTATGTCTCCGCGTTAACTCTTTCAACAAGCCACATAAGATGTACAACTTGACGTCTCAGACACGGAGGCAACTGAGATTTGTCCTTTGCCATCCAGATTGAGGTGAGTCACTACACCACCACAAGGATTTAGAGTGCACTGGGAATTGGGGATTCCAAATTGAGGAGAAAATCGAGAAAAAACTTTAATGGTGCATTCCAATCACAGGGTCCCTGCGCAGTGTTCACTGCTACCTACTCACTGAGCACAGGATATCTGTTAAAGTTCACTTCACTTTGAAAAATTCATTCATTTTAAATACCCTGCAATGTCACCAAACACAGAAGCGATCACGTGATTCAAGTAAGTTGACACAATATACTTGTGTAAAAACATGTAAATGTCTTGGATACTGTCATAACCTCTATTCCCTGATGGAGAGAACGAGACAATGTGTCGATGAAGTGACACTAGGGGTCTCTATAGAGAGCCTTGGTTACCTCCCATCTTTGAAAAAAGGCCAAATTGCATGCCCCTCCCCCGGACATACGGGTATAAAAAGATGGAAGCGTGTGTCTATTCAGACTATTCAGTTCCCCGTCTGTCACTCAGTCGACGTTGTGTCGCTGTGTTGACACTAGGGGTCGCTCCTGCGGAGCCCGGACATCTCTAATTTTGAGAAAAGGCAATGAGAATTGGCGTGTGGAATTTGCATGCCACTCCCCCGGACATACGGGTATAAAAGGAGTGATGCTGCAAATACACATCAGATATCTTCTTCGGAGCCGAGAGAGCAGTCACAGAGCTGAATTCCTCCGCTGTTTCATTCATCTCTACAAGCTGTTGGTTCTACGGCACTTTCCAGCGGTCCTCCCCTTCGCATACTACGTTGTGCTGAGCACACACCCCTGGGCGCTTCAGCAGCTGATAAAAGAGATTACGGAGTGAATAACTTAGTTTATATATATATTTATATTCTCATATACATACATATATATATATATATATATATATATATATATATATATATATATAAAAACACCATTAAAAGAGTATATTTCTCTAAAGAGTGGCACAAACGGTGAAGCGTCTTTTTCAAGATGTCTTTCCGTTTGTGTGTGTTTCCTGGTTCCGGTCGTTCTCTCTCCCCGTCTGATGGCCATGATCGCTGCCTCTTGTGTCTGGGTGCTACCCACGCAGGGTCAGCGTTCATGGATGGTTCATGCTCTCACTGCGAGAGCATGGCCATGGCTACGTTGCGGTCACGGCTCGAACTCGTAAGAACGCGAGCCACCCCAGCCGCTCCCCGACTCGGTCCTTCTACCTACGGGTATGTGGCGTATCGGCTAGCGCTGGGGGCGATATGGGGACCTCAGTGGGAATTTCTCAGTGTTGAGAAAAGAGATGCTCTGAACCGGGGAGGGCTTGCTCTTTTCCCAGTTGACCCGAAGCCCTAATTGGCTGAGAGCACAGAGCAACTGTCGAGAGTGCGCTAGAATTAGTGAATTGTCAAGTAAGTTGAGTATGTGAATGCCCACATCCCTTAACGGGGCAAGAGCTGCATCCGCGACTTTCATGAAGACGCGAGGGGACAGGGACAATCCGAAGGGGAGGACCTTGTACTGGTATGCCCGACCTTCGAGCGCAAACTGATGGAAGGGTATAATCGAGACGTGGTATGCATCCTTCAGGTCTACCGCTGCGAAGAAAAAATCTGTCTGAATAGTCACACGCTTCCCTCCTTTTATACCCGTATGTCCGGGGGAGGAGCATGCAAATTCTCATTGGCCTTTTCTCAAAGATGGGAGGTAACCGAGGCTCTCAAGAGAGAGCTCTAGTGTCACTTCATCGACACAAGGAGTAATATATACAGATGTGCTTGAGGAATGCGAACTTTAAGTCACGAGCCAGGACATTTGCATTTTTTGCAAAACTCTTTATGGCAGACACCTTTCAAACTCCCACAAAACTATAAACTTTCTTTTCTTCTCATAAGCACCTATTTTAACCTATTTACAGGGTGCTTGTAAAGTAGTTCAATGGAAAGGAGGAGGTGAGAACAGGCTTGACGACATAAATAATAGTTTAATGAGAAACTTAAACAAAAGACAAAAACACACACATGACGGACATGTCCGTAAACGATCTCTCTCTCTCGTCGCACCACTGTCCGCAATCGGCCTTTATCCCTCTCGGAGGCTTAATTAGCCTGATAAGGGACCGTGTGTGTATAATCACGACCTGGCCCCGCCCTCCGCCCTGTCACAGTGCTATCTTCTAAAATATAAATATTTTAAAATATACAGATATAACTATAACAGAAAGCCAAAAGGGATCATATTTAATCATGTTTTTAGTATACAGTATTAAAATCATGCAATTTCTGATCATCAAGCGTATCTGAAGCCAGTTAGTGGAACCTTTTTATTTAAAATTTCAGTAATATTAAAAGACTTGAGTATTAAATAAAAATATTAAAAAACAATTCAAAGAATTGAATGTGTATAAATGTTACATGTAATGTAAAGTGTATTATATTGCGTTATTTTATCAGAGAATGGCACCATATGTATCCAAAGAGGTCTGGGCTAAGCCACGAATGTCCACTGACCTTATAACCACACCTAGACTGAGGTAATGTTAAACACAGACCATATTTTATGCATGAATTCAAAACTACTATTCTAAAAAAAATTTTTTTAAGAATAACCTAAACAGAAAATGTTTGTTCTTAGTAATTTCAGTTTCATTAAATTAAAAATAATGCTAATATATTAAAACATATGCAGTGTTTTTAAAGGTATAGAGAACAATCACAGCACTTTCCTAAACACCTGTTTGTCATTATACACTGGAAAATATTCCAGATCCATGAGATCATTGTGTCTAATGCCTAATGGTTGGTTTTGAGATATTTTAATCTAATATTTAATCATTTTTAAAATGTTGTAAATTTACGTCGCTAATGAATATCCTGGAAATTTGTTTTGAGACAAAATAGTAATTTATCAACTTTAATTTTGTTAAATGTGATTATATCAATACCTGTCCAGTAAAAAAATTGTATTCAAAGCAACCTTCTGTTGTTATATATTTTCACACAAATGATGTTGCTCCATCAAGATTTACGGACATACAGGTATTTAAGTGGGCAAATACGGGAGTTCATTCAGGATTTTTCTGAGGAGCCGGAAATGGCCCGGCCACAACAGTGGTGCGCTCGAACCCACAAGGGGGGGGCACGGCCTGGGTGTGATAAGCCACTGAAATGGCGTCGACAACCCAGTGGGCGAGCCTCTGTTTGGAGACAGCATTCCCTTTCTGCTGTCCCCAAAGCAGACAAAGAGCTGCTCAGAACGCCTAGAGCTCTGTGTGCGGTCCAAATAGATACACAAAGCACGTACCGGACACAGCAATGAAAGGCTCTGGCTTGGTTGCAGGTTCACTACCTGATGTTTCTGAAGGGTGTGGTAGGAACCTTGGGCACGTAGCCCGGTCGCGGTCTTAGGATCACGTATGTGTCTGCCGGACCAAACTCCAGGCAAGTGTTGCTGACAGAGAACGCTTGCAGGTCCCCGACCCTCTTGATGGAGGTGAGCGCGATCAGCAGGGCCGTTTTGAGAGAGAGGGCCCTGAGTCCAGCTAGCGAGCGAGTCTAGCGGCTCGAAGGGGGGTCTCTGGAGGCCCGTGAGGACCACTGAAAGATCCCAGGAGAGGAACAGGCTTGGCCGGGAGGGATTTAGCCTTCAGGCGCCTCTTAGGAACCTGATAATTAAGTTGTGCTTACCCAGAGACTTGCCGTCTACTGTATCGTGGTGAGCTGTGGTATCCCCTCCAGCCTCTCCTGTAGGAACAAAAGCACTGACCTAACTGCGCACCTCTGTGGGTCTTCAGCTCGGGAAGAACACCAATATGCGAACAGGCGCAAATTTAGGGCATAACCATTAGGGTCCTCTGCTCTTGCTACCCTCGGAGGTAGAACAGTTCCAGACCATTAGGGTCGATGGTAGACCGGCTAGCTCTTCTGCGTCCCATCCAATGGCCAGACATGGAGGTTCCAGAGGTCTGGGTGCGGATGCCAGAGCATGCCCTGTCCCTGAGAAAGAAGGTCCTTCCTCCGCCAGGCAGGGGCTGTCGCGAGAAGTGTGAGATCCGAGAACCAAGTCCGAGTGGGCCAATAGGGGGCCACTAAGGTGACTTGCTCCTCGTCCTCCCTGACCTTGCACAGCACCTGTGCAAGAAGGCTCACTGGGGGAATGCGTACTTGTGCAGCCCCGTGGGCCAGCTGTGTGCCAATGCCTCTGCCCCGAGGGGAGCCTCTGTTCTGGTGTACCAGATCAGGCAGTGGGTGGTTTTTTGGGAGGCAACAGGTCTACTTGGGCCTTGCCGAACCGTTCCCAAATCAGCTGGACTGACTGGGGGTGAAGCCTCCACTCTCCACTGTGCAAGCGTTGTCGTGACAGCGCGTCCGCTATCAGATTGAGGTTGCCGGGGATGTGAGTGGCACGCAGCGACTTGAGTCATGACATGTAGTGTGAGCGTTCTCCGCCTTGGCGAATTTTGTACTTTATGTACGCCACCACTGCGGTGCTGTCTGACCTGACCAGGACATGTTTGTCCCGAACTAAGGGGAGAAACTTCCTCAAGGCAAAGAAAACAGTCAGCAACTCTAGGCAGTTGATGTGCCAGCGCAGCGGGGCCCCTTTCCAACGGCCTGCGGCTGCGTACCCGTTGCACATGGCGCCCCAACCCGATCTGGAGGCGTCGGTCATGACCAGGACGCATCGGGACACCTCCTGCAAGTGTACTCCTGCCCGCAGAAAGCAGAAGTCTGTCCAGGGTTTTAGTGTTTGGTGGCAGGCGGTGGTGTTCATCACACGGTGGATGCCGCGGCGCCATGCTCATCTCGGGACTCGAGTCTGAAGCCAGTGCTGAAGTGGTCTCATATGCATCAACCCCAGCGGCGCGATCGCCGCAGAGGATGCCATATACCCCAGGAGCCTTTGGAAAAGTTTTAAAGGGACCATATTGCCTGGCTTGAAGGAAGAGAGGATTTCAGCACCGACTGTGCATGCTCGTTGGTGAGACGTGCTGACATTGAGACTGAGTCTAACTCCATGCCGAGAAAAGAGATGCTCTGAACCGGGGTGAGCTTGCTCTTTTCCCAGCTGACCTGAAGTCCCAAACGGCTGAGGTGCCTGAGCACCTGGTCTCTGTGCGCGCATAGTGACTCTCACGAGGGGGCCAGGATGAGCCAGTCGTCGAAGTAGTTGAGTATGCAGATGCTGGCTTCTCAGAGCGGGGCAAGGGTTGCCCCTGCATCTTTCGTGAAGACACGAGGGGACAGAGACAGGCTGAAGGGGAGGACTTTGTACTGATATGCCTGGCCGTCGAACGCGAACCGTAGGAAGGGTCGGTGTCGCGGCAGAATCGAGACGTGAAAGTACGCGTCCTTCAGGTCTACCGCTGCGAACCAATCTAGATGCCGGACGCAAGTCAGAATCTGTTTCTACGTGAGCATTTTGAATTGGAGATTGAGCAGAGCTCGGTTGAAAACTCGCAGGTCCAAGATCGGTCGTAAGCCGCCGCCTTTCTTGGGTACAATGAAGTAAGGGCTGTAGAAACCCTTCTTCATTTCGGTTGGAGGGACAGGCTCTATCGCATCTTTGAGTAAAAGAGTGGTGATTTCCGTTCGCAGGGAATTGGCATGTTCGCCGCTTACTGCGGAAAAACGGATGCCCGCTAAGGGGGGTGGGGGCCTTGCAAACTGAATTGAGTAACCGAGTCGAATGGTCCGGTGCGGCCAGCGTGACTGGTTGGGCAGTGAAAGCCACGTCTCTAAACTCTGTGCTAGGGGCACCAAGGGGACGAGTATTTTGGACGTACCCAGCGGGGGTTCGCAGCAGGGTGGAGCAGGTAGTGTGGCATCGGGAGGCAGGGTGCGTCCCGAGGCTTTGGTGCAGAGAACAAACTCAATGCACTTACCTTGCTCCACACGCCCGGCAGGGGGCGGGTTCGTGACTGAGGAGGAGGTCCAGTGCAGGCGTCCTCTAGACTCATCAGAACCAGCCGGCCGGAGAACAGTCGTGGGTGGTGTCTGTATCCAGTGTGCCGGGACTGTTCAAATCTGGCAGCAGAGTGCCGTGAGAACGGCATTTGCGGGCCAGGTGACCCAGAGACAAAAGGAAATAGCTCTATTATGGAGAATGTGAGTACACAGCCCCTGTTAGGGGGTGCGGCCAATGAAATGAATTCAACAAAAATATTCTCCTCCCGGCCCACCACCGGGGAATGGAGTGGTCTTACCAGCTCCGGAGCTAACGTCTCGGTCTCTGGGTCGGTCATCTCAGGAGCGCCTGGGAGCCTTCCGAGTCCTCAAGGGGGTCTGTGAGACGAGGAGCGTCCAACTTCTGTGGGGAGCTCGACGCTGGGGCTGAGAGCTGGGCCCACTCTTGTTTGTTGAGGCGGAGCAACACTTTCTTTCTTTTTTGAAAGCCGCAGGATGATGCACTCAGCGAGCAGACAGGGCATTGCCTGTGGCGGCAGGTTTGCGGCAGGGCAAGATGTGTGAAATAGCCTCCGTCTGTTTCTTCACCGCTGAGGACTGCTGGGCGGAGTCGTCAAGCGGTGTCACCGAATGGACGAAGCTGGGAGATGGGAGCGTTTGAGAAAGCGTGCTTTGTCTACCTCCTGTACTGCGACCAGGTCATGGCTATGTTCTCGTACTGAAAACATAGACCATTCATAAAAACGCTGCCTGCGTGTGATCGTAACCCAGGTATGCGAGGCAGTTTTTATGACCGTCAGAGGTGGGGAGAAATCAACTGCATCCAGAAACTACACAGGAGCAGAAAAAACTTCTTTAAAAAGACTCTTTCGAGTTATCTGCGCTGTCGAAGCGCCCAGGGGCAACAATGCACAGCTGTGCAAGGAAGGAGAAAGCTGCTGTTATGCGCTGTCGAATCCAACAGCATGCAGAGCATCAGAGGATTAAACAGGAACTGGTGTGTGAACTGTACGACCATCGGCTCCGACGAAATTTTCTGAATGAACTCCCGTATTTGCCCGCTTAAATACCCGTGTGTCCGGGGGCGGGGTATGCAAATACCGTCTGCCAACTTCTCATTGGCCTTTTTTAATAGATCAGAGGCATATATCGGCGCTCAAGAGAGACCCCTAGTGTCGCTTCTCTAACACAACGCGGAGAGAGCAACAGAAGGGGAAATGTATTTATTTTAACTTGGTACACTTTGTGACCAGAATGTGACAATTTTTTTTAAGGTGTTCATTTAGCCCTGTTGTTGCGTAGCAACACATATTTTAAGAAACTGCTACTTTAAGGTTCCAAATGCAGCAGCCAGAATGATGACTAGAACCAAGACATATGATCATATTAGCCCCATTTTATCATCGTTACATTGGCTACCTGTTAAATATCATATACATTTTTTAACTACATACAAAGCTTTGAATGGTCTAACTCTGCAGTACTTAATTTAATTTCTGACATGCTGTATTCCATCATGTTCATTACGATCACAAAATTCAGGCCTGTTAATATATTCTAGAATATCAAAATCCACAAAAGGAGGTAGATCCTTTTCCTATTTGGCTCCTAAACTATGGAATATTCTTCCTAAAACTGTTTGCAGACACACGAGATGCAGACACACTCCCTCTGTTTAAGTCTAGACTAAAGACTCATCTATTTATCAAAGGCATACACCTAATTTATCAAACAACTTACAATTAGGCTGCTTTAGTTTGGTCTGCCGGAACCAGAAACATTGATCATGATTTATAACTCTGCAATAAATTGAATGACATCTATGCTAATATGAATACATATTTTTCCATGTCTCAACCTTGGGATTCATATCCTGAGATTACTCACTTCAGGCTATTACGATGGACTTCAGTGGATGAACTGATGCCAACTCCAACCATAAGGGACGGGACACTTCAAATGCCACTGCCTGAACCTTAGATTTAGGATGGACCTCACCAAAATTATCTGTTGAACTGCAATGGACCTCACTGATCTCTGCCTGCATCACCTCGTCTAATGATGAACTACACTCTTGAAATGGAGTACATCGACTATCAATTGCCAACAAAAGCCTTCATCAGTCAATTAACAAGGACAATTGCATATATGTGAACTTCTGCAGTTAATATAGGATGGACTACAAAGACATTAATCATTAATCTTACAGTTCATACAAAATCTTTGTTTAAACACTGACCCTGAACACTTACTAAGTTTGCTCATTTTATACCATGACTTGCACTATACATAATATTGGCATTATATTCCTGATGTTAGTCAGAGGGGAACTGGCCCTCACAGTGAGTCTGGTTTAGGGTTAGGGTGGGGTTAGTCAGAGGGGAACTGGCCCCCACAGTGAGTCTGGTTTAGGGTTAGGGTGGGGTTAGTCAGAGGGGAACTGGCCCCCACAGTGAGTCTGGTTTAGGGTTAGGGTGGGGTTAGTCAGAGGGGAACTGGCCCCTACAGTGAGTCTGGTTTAGGGTTAGGGTGGGGTTATTCAGAGGGGAACTGGCCCCCACAGTGAGTCTGGTTTAGGGTTAGGGTGGGGTTATTCAGAGGGGAACTGGCCCCTACAGTGAGTCTGGTTTAGGGTTAGGGTGGGGTTATTCAGAGGGGAACTGGCCCCTACAGTGAGTCTGGTTTAGGGTTAGGGTGGGGTTATTCAGAGGGGAACTGGCCCCCACAGTGAGTCTGGTTTAGGGTTAGGGTGGGGTTATTCAGAGGGGAACTGGCCCCTACAGTGAGTCTGGTTTAGGGTTAGGGTGGGGTTATTCAGAGGGGAACTGGCCCCTACAGTGAGTCTGGTTTAGGTTTAGGGTGGGGTTATTCAGAGGGGAACTGGCCCCCACAGTGAGTCTGGTTTCTCCCAAGGTTATTTTTCTCCATTAATCAACATCTTATGGAGTTTTGTGTTTCTTGCCACAGTCACCTTCAGCTGCTCACTGGGTTTCTAATTACAATTATTATTGAACTATTTCATATTTATACACAATTTACAATCATATTTAATGAAACTACACTATGATCTCTCTAAGATTTTATAGATATTACAGTTTAATTTTTTGTTAAAGCGTGATTTTCTTGTTTTTAAAGAGCGCTACACAAATAAAAATGACTTGACTTGAAACACTGCTCTGAGGAAACATGATGAACTTTGATTTTGATTAAATTCATAATTTATATTATTTTCTCTGTTACACATTCACAACATTTGCTAGAATCATAAATGTCTCTATGAACAAATGGAGAAAGAACAGGACTGTGTTTTTAATGTTGCATGTATACAAGATTTCCATGAGGATTATTGAGATTGTAAGTAAATATTGTCACAGTCAATGTTTCTTTTAGGTTATGTATGTATTTATTGGTAATTTTATATTACAGCATATAATATGACATTTGAGCATTTGTACAATTGTACATGATTACAGTATATAGAAATACTAAATATTTGTTGATTTATTCTAAATGAGCATCCTTCACAACTTTATAATTCATTAAATGTATACAAAATATATAAAAACAATTTTAGATCATAATTACTCTACATTAACACAAATATGATTTAGCTAGTTTTATGTGCTAGTTGTACATTTAGGATTGTAAGCATGGTCTCTGTGTTATTGAAACAATGTTCATGAGGAGTTCTTGCTGTTTTGTGTTAGAACAGACAAAATCACAGTGTGTATTACTGTAAATAAATAAATAAAATAAAATAAAATAAAAAAATATGTGGAAAAATGAATTTGTGTTTTTGTAAACACAAATTTTGTTGTAAAACATCTTTGAGCAGTTGTACTCTGTTCCTCATCTGTGCTATATAATATAATCTAGCTTTACAATCATTTTCAGTCTTATTCTGGACAATGAGGAAAAATAAACTCTACATGGTAAATCACAATCCGACACAGAGATATGAAAACATTTTAGCAATTTCATTGAATTCATGATTATTCAGACACCTTATTTATAGACACAGTTTTAAAAGGATTTGCAGGATAATTTACTGATGTTTTAATTAACACAGGCGCTTTCTTTATTTCTGTAAACTTTTTTCATGTATCTCAGTGCTCCGGTGTTAATTTCTCCTGCTCTCCTCTTGATGTTCTTCAGTGTTTCAGCTTTCTCAGGTTCATTGATTTCCTTCAACTTCTCAATGAGAAAATCAATGTGCTGAAGAGTGAACAGAGAATCAGTCTTGAGGGCGATCATCTCCAGAGATTCAACACAATCATAAGCTTCAATCACCAGCTTCATTTTCTCTTTCTCTAATTCTTGCAGATCTTCTTTCAGCTTGTTGATCTCAGACTCAAAATCACGAATCTTATCATCATATACTTTCTTTAATCCTTCATTTGTTCTCTTCTCCTTCTTTTTCTTTGTTTCATATATTTTGTCTTCTTTGACATGTTTGTTGGAGTGACATTTATTTGTGCACACTGTACAGTGATAATTCTTCATCACACTACACCATGAGAGATTTGTGGCCCACCAGCATCCTGGATAGTGACAGTTCTCCTCACAGACGGTGCAGCACATCGCCTGTTTGGCTACAGAAGGATCAATATCAACCTTTTCTTTGTAGTTCACTTCAACTTCATCCTCAAAGTTATTATTTTTCTTGTGTTTCTCCAGAACTTCTTGAGTTTGTTTCTTCTCCTTTAGTTTTTGTTCTATCTCTTGAACACGTGATCGTATATTGGAGATGTTTTCTTCCAACTGCTTCCGTTTTTTAAAAACATATTGAGTCATCTGCAAGGTACCTGTTTGTACTTCATCAAGAAACATGAAAAATCCTGCCATCCCTGTAAAACTGAGATTCCATGATTGTTCCCGTCTCGTTTCTTCATCAAATGTCTCTCCTTGACAGTTGTCAAACAGGAAATACACGGGCTGATTCTCTTTTACAGCACACTTGATTTTGGCCTCTTTAACGGCCATCAGGGCATTTTTAGGGTGAGCTCCAGTTGAGTATGTGAAGAGCAAGACAATATTTTCAGCAATATCTTTGCCAAATAAAGACTGAACAGCATCAAATATGTATCGTTGTCTGTCTGAGAGTCGATTTTGGGTTGAATTAATCACCAGACACACTGCATCTATTTCATGAAATACACCTTCAGATTTAGATAATCTAGACAAATTCTTTGCAATCTTTTGATCATGCGAAATATTATGTGTGTCTCCATATCCTGGTGTGTCAATGATGGTTAAATCGACTAAAGCTTCCTGTGCATATACACCATATATAGTGACATCAGAGGTCTGACTGTGAACGGATGTTCGGTCACTCTGGTCATCTGTGATCTCAAACCAAACTTTATCTTCTCTCTGAACACCTAAGATGTAGTTGATCACAGTATTGATCAGAGTTGTTTTTCCTGAGCCGGTTTCTCCCACCATCAGAATCGTTTTATGGGGTTTGTTTGTGTCTCTCTCCCCAAATGTTATTTTTCTATATGGTGCAAGTTTATCCACATTGTCTTTAATGAACTTCAGACGGTATCGAACCGGATTTCCTTCTTCAATTAAATCACTTTTTTTAATGAGTTCATCAATTTTGAGTACACACTGGCTTAAACCCGTCATTCTGTTCTCACTGTAATGAAAAACAAAAGTAAAGATGAAAATAATTTCAATTGACATATAAGTATTTTTTTATATATTTATTTATTTTTATTGTTCAACAGCAGCTTTTGGAGGTGTGGCTTTATTTGAAAGTCATTACAGAAACTATACAAAAAATATTGTTTTACAACCCTCGTGAAAAAACCAATGGTGACAGTTGCAAGAGAAAAACTCCCTCAAAGGGTGAGTGAATTATGTAATTTCATGTAATCTTAATAATTTACATCTTCACTATATGAGTCTATACAAGATTTACATTAAATACACGTCTAAACTCACATAGTGGGTGCCACATTGTTTTACAAGCATGTGAAAAAAAAATTCATAGATTATTTATCTTAATGTACTTCACTATTTCAAAACTTCATTTCATAATTTTAAGATCAACGTCTGACCAGCCTCAACAAGTGTCAATAAGTTGGTACTTTCTCTTATACCACCCTAACACAACAACCTCCCCTCCAACCTCTCCTGCAGGAATGAAAGCACTGACTGAACTGCGCACCTCTGTGGGTCTTCAGATCTAGAGGAACACCAATTTGCGAACAAGCGGCACTTAAGGGCGTAAAGCTGACTGGTTGAGGGAGCTCTGGCATGATTGATCGAATCTACGACTGCAGGCAGTAGATGGCTTAGGTCTTCTGCGTCCCATCCAGGGGCCATACATGGAGATTCTAGAGGTCTGGGCGCGGGTGCCAGAGGGTATCCCATCCCTGAGAACGAAGGTCCTTCCTCAGGGGAATTTGCCAGGGAGGTGCTGTCGCGAGGACCGTGACATCCAAGAACCAAGTCCGATTGGGCCAGTAAGGAGCCACTAAGGTGACATGTTCCTCGTCCTCCCTGACCTCGCACAGCACCAGTGCAAGAAGGCTCACTGGGGGAAATGCGTACTTGCGCAGCCCCGGGGCCAGCTGTGTGCTAATGCGCCTGTACCGAGAGGGGCCTCCGTTAGGGAGTAACAGAGCGGGCAATGGGAGTTGTGTTGGGAGGCAAATAGATCTATCTGTGCCTTGCCGAAGCAGTCCCAAATCAGCTGGACCACCTGGGGGTGGAGCCTCCAATCTCCGCTGAGCACGACCTGTCGTGACAGCGTTGTGGTGGCCCTGGATGTGAGTGGCGAGCAGCGATCTGAGTCGTGGCTGACTCCAAAGGAGGAGATGGCGGCCGAGTTGTGACATGTGACGGGAGCGTACGCCGCCTTGGCGATTTATGTACACTACCGCGGCGGTACTGTCTGAACAGATCAAGACTTGCCTGCCCTGGATTAGCAGGAAAGGAATACAGCCGACAACTCGAGGCAGTTGATGTGTCAACTCAGGTGGGGTCCCGTCCAGGAACCTGCGGCTGCTTGCCCGTTGCACACGAGCCCCAACCCTGTTGCGAGGCTTCGTCTCTCTCTCTCTCTCTCTCTCTCTCTCTCTCTCTCTCTCTCTATATATATATATATATATATATTTATTGTTCATTGGTAATCCTTGATAGCCTAACTAATGCTTTCATTAATGTTAATGAATTGAACCTTATTGTTACCAAATCAAGTTCTTGATTTAGTTACTGTTCAGCCTTATATATTCTATTTAACTTGACAATAATATTCACACTGTATTAACTTAACCCTAAAAGAGGAGTCAATCTTAAGTCAAAGTGATGGATTTGCTTAAGTTAACATTCCTTGTTTTCTCCATACAGTGCTTAGCCTAGAAACTGATCATTGTTTAGCCATGTCTACAGCTGCTGTATGATTTTGATAATTATTGCTATTTCATATTTATGCAGTGTATTTATGCTATGATCTATCTCCTAAACAATCTTTTAATATGTTTGTTTAAGTACTAACATTGACTCTGTGGCGCTATCAAAATATTCCTCTTGTTTGAGCTTTCAAACCAGCCCAAAATATCAACATTGGCTCTAATAATAATGTAGGTTTGGGTGAGACTTTCTGTCTGACCAATGGTAGATAGGGAGTGTTCAAAATGTGTTGCAATTCAAAATGTATGTGCTGTACATCACCGTATGTTTGGCTGCAGGTTTCAAGTGAAATGTCCAGCTGGGGGTGCCAAAAGCAAGTAAAATAGTGTTGTATTACCAAATCAATGCCTAAACTTAAACATTAGTGTTTTAAAATATATGCATTTGCAATCACAATTAAAACACATCCACTAAATCCTGTAAAAATATTCAGCCCCTAAAGTCAATCAATTGTGGAGCATCCTTTATCCTTAATAACAGCAAATAAATGTTTCGGGTAAGTGTTCTCAGGCTTCGGACACTTTACACATTTCTCATGAGCAACAGCTTCCAGCTCATTAATGTAATTTGGTTGCTGTGCTGCCACTGTTTTCTTGAAATCCCAACAAAGGTTTGCCATGGGATTGTAATGATGACTGAAAGGGCCATTTAAGGACATCCCACAACCTATCCCTGAACCAGATTTTGGACAATTTGGATGTATCCTTGGTATTATTGTCTTGTTGGAAAGTCCAGTGATCACAGCTTCAATTTATACACTGAAGGCATCACATTTTTCATCCCAAAATGGCCTGATGCATGAAATAATCCGTAGTGTCAGTCACATAGTCAGGACAGCCATTTCCTGCAGCCGCAAAACACCCCCATAACAGGACTGAGCCACCTCCATGCTTGACTGTGGGGATGGTGTTGTTCTTGTCATCACCTTGTCATCTTACTCCAGACATACTGCTGACTCATGGGTCTAAAACTCATTTTCAGTTTAGTGTCATACGTCTATAAAACCTTCTTCCAGGAGTCTTTCCAAATTACTTCTTGAATATTCAAGTCAACATTTCCCTTGGTGAAGTTTTGCTTTCTTTCACACCCAAGAAGGTTGCTGTTGTACCATATTTAAAAAATGCATGAATAGTGCTGCCAACTTTGTCTACTGGAAACTGAAGTGCCTTGGAAATGTACTTTTAGCCATGAGCTTTCTTGTGTACTGAAGTAATCTCCTCTATTAGCTTTTGAGACTGCATATTTCTATGCATTTTTTGCAATCAGCCCTTCTGAATTTTTACAATGCTAAACTTACATTTTAAAAGTTAAATAAGGCCATTGCAGATTTATGACTTTATTTTGTTTTTAAAAAATTACTTGTGTAGCCTTACATATTTAAGAAACAGCTACATGCAATAGGGGTTGAATAATTATGACATGGCTGTATTTAAAAAAAATCCTGCTAATTAGAACTATTAGGTTCTATATTGACACAATGACTTTCAAAGGGTCACGCAACTGATATAGATGTAAAGTTAAAAAATTCTGGGTCATCAGAAAAGCTTACCTTTGTAAATCCTTACTGTCTTGGGGAGGTGAGGTGGGGGGGGGGGGGGGTGTATATTTTCGATTGCAACTGTATATGAGAAGTACAAAAAAAAAAATCCTTACCTTACCAACACCTAAATCAAACCATTAGTGTTTTAAAATGCAGAAGCGAAATTAAAAAAGCAAATTTTCCGAAGCAACCACCTCATTTTGTACTATTGTGTCAGCTTGAGTTCATGGCTGGTATTGAACAGTGGCCCTATGATCCAAAGTTCAAGACCCTATCAGGTGAGCTTCCACGCAAGATATCTGAGTTGGAATAAGTGTATAAATGAAGGTGAGTCTGTAATAAAAGCATTAACATTTATTTGAGTAAAAGTATGTTGGTATCATAAAATAGCAGGTTATGAGTAATATAGAGGGAAAAACAAATATTTCTTAAGTCATAATCAGCCATTTAATTCATGATTTGAGTGAAAGTGAATAAAACACACAGTTGTTATAGTGCCTCTAGTGTTCATTTCACCTGGAAACTGCAGGGAATTCTTTATTCTGAGTTAGCATCTAAATCATATACTTTAATTATAGATTATATTATACAAAAGTTATAACCTAAAATATTGATGTTGAAAACTTTCATGACCATGTTATTTTAATCACTCAAATATATTTCAGGATATAGAGTACATGCAAAGAAACAATTTGCAATATCATAAATTATCATAATATATAGGGCTCGCTCTCTCTTTTTCTTACCACTTATTATTTAATGCATTAATGCAATTTATTTAACTGAAGAGCAGTGAAAGTCGATCTACTTACATGTTTTTCTGTAGCTCAGTCAGGAATTAAAACATGGAACTAGATCAGCAGCTGTATTTATACAGAGGGAAACACCCATTTTCTGAAGATCACATGATTTCAAGGAAGATCCAGATTGCTTGATAGAATGTAGAAATAGAGGATGACTGATGATAAAAGTTTTTTTTTTCAAAGAAAAAGTTGAATAAAAGTAATCACTAGCCCATGTCAAAGCAGCACAAATGCATTTTACATTTACATTTATGCATTTGGCAGACGCTTTTATCCAAAGCGACATACAGGGACAATCCCCCTGGAGCAACCTGGAGTTAAGTGCCTTGCTCAAGGACACAATGGTGGTGGCTGTGGGGCTTGAACCAGCATCCTTCTGATTACCAGATTACCAGTTATGTGCTTGGACCACTACACCACCACCAATGCATGGTGATGATCGAATTCTGTCAAGTTTAGTTCCAGTTCTTGGGTTGTGAAGAAATCTTGTAATTGTGAAGAAATGCAATAAAGGTTTATGTACTGTATACAATATAGAAAAATAGTGCTTTGTACGATGTGTATTTGTGCAAATAATATCTAAAAAATGTATTGGAATATCGCAAATATACATTTAACGATATGCATATTCCAAGGGTTTGTGGTAACGGAATGATTTTAATACAGAAACGTTGAAGGCAACGCAACAATGTAATCTACATGAAAGGTCAAAACAGGGTAATAAGTAAGTTACTGGGAGAAATCAAAGACCCCACTATAGGCTATATTTCCATATTGACTATTTCTCAAACAAGCAAGATGTTGTCTCAGAAACCGAGCACGCTGCCATCTCCAAATCGCCTCCATCGCCAGCCGGGTCGTCCTCAATCCCGTGGGAAGAAGGAGCGACACGGGGCGCGGCTGGAGTGGTGTTCGTTTTAAGAAATGACAGCCGCGACCGCAACTGTCACAATTCACTGTTGTTTGCCCTGTGTTTCTCCCTTGTCATCTGTCCCGGACTACACTTCCCATAATTCCCTGCCCTCATCACTGCCAGCTTCATTGTTCTCACCTGTGTTTCATTTAATCATTATCCTTTGTGTATTTAAGCTCTGTTGTTTGTTCATTCGTTGTCAGTTGTTAAATGTAATGTATGTTCTTGAATGTGTTCCTGCCCGTGCCCTTCGTAGATGTTTTCCCTCTTGTTTATATTTTGGTTTTCCCATTGTGGATGTTTTATTTGTTCCCTGTGTCTTTTTGTTATTCACCGTGTTACCTGGTTTATTTTATGTTTTCATTAAAAGCTGCATCTAGATCCCACTCCTCCTCTGCCTCATTACAGCAATGTTGCCGTGGTCATGTCCTCGCAATAAGAACATGAACCATCCAAAAATTCTGCCTCAGTGTGATCGTGACCCAGGCACATGAGGCAGCATCTGTGACCATCAGATCTGGAGAGATATTTACCACATCCAGGAACTACACAGCAGCGGAAAGGCATCTTTATAAAGACGCGTCCTGAAAAGGACGTTCAACGTACGCTTGTGTATGTTTCGCTCTTACCAGGAAATCAAACTCTTTTAGAGGAAGTATGCTCTTGTATAGAAAGCGTTGGAATGCGCCGTATGGACCAACAGCAACTCTCTGTGAAGAGGTGAGTGAGCGATTGCAGTCTTCAGCTCGCTGGACAGCTTCGCCCGCTCCCTTTATACCTGTATGTCTGGGGGCAGGGCATGCAAATTCTGTCTGCCAGCTTGACATTGGCCTTTTCTCAAGTTCAGAGGTATATGAGGCTCTCAAGAAAGACCCCTTGTGTCACTTCATTCGACACAACGTCAAGTGAGTTACAGAAGGGGAACTAATATTTTGTCCCTACATTTTCTTTAAAAATGAAAAAAATCTGTGTTACATTCAGACACTTACAATGGAAGTCAATGGGGTCGATTTTTGGAAGGTTTAAATTCAGAAATGTGAAGCTAATAATTTTATAAAAACACTTTTACAAAACACTGTATTTTTTGAGCTGTAAAGTTGTTTAAATTGCAATTTTTACAATCATTTTAGTGGTTTTTTTTACATTACATCCTCATGGTAACAAAGTTGAAAAATAGGCTTTAATTTTACTCAGAAAACATTAGTAAATGGAAGTGCAGCGTAGTTCTAGCGGGAAGACTAGCAGCTGTACATCATCACTTCATTAGCGGGGTAATTCCTAGCCAATCGCATGTAAGCCATTGCTTTATAAGTCTGCTCACAATCTATCACATTGCTGTTTCAGTGTGCTAAAACACAGGCAACTAGATGCGCTTCAACTTCTCCAGGCCACATATAACCAGTGCACAGCACTTCTCCGGAAGCCTGCCTTCCCTTTCCAATGACGTCGTCACTTCATCTCAACTTCTGCCAACATCAAACACATGGGGAGTAAACAACCAGCAAACCCGCACCCCGCGAATCCTGCAAAATCACCAGCTCGGGCAGCAGCCGGCTTCCATCAGAAATAAGCTAAGTCATTTTCATATCCATCAAATGCATTCAGATCTAGTCATGGGTCTAGATCTTCCGTTGCCATGCTACCTGTTCATCACAAAGTTGCAACGCTGCCTGTTCATCATAACGCATTCGCATCAATATCAAAAGCCAGTATTTCATGTCAACAGCGCATTCACTCTCATAGTATGGCAGGCAATCGCGTAATCTCATGAGGGCAACTCGGTCAAGGTTCATTCTCTTGACATTCACAGTCTGCATGCCCGAGCGTTCCCCATCGGGGAATTAAGATAATTATTCAGGCATCATCAAAGAGCAGAAATTCGTTGGCATGTCTTCACAAATCATTCACTCATCGTGGTCAGACCACTACAGCAACAACTAATCGGAACCAATATGATAGTCAGCTTAAATGCCAGAATTCAGCCATACATGTTTAGGCGTGCGTGTATCTGGTCTCCGAAATATGTCAGAGACAATGGTAACTTGGCACATCAGCCGTCGAATCAGCTATCAAGCACATTCGGAAGGAGATTTGCAAATATTCACAAAATATAAAGTGCGATACTGCATCTTCAGGTCGTAAAGGTGGGACATGAACAGCCGGAACTGATCCATGCTCGAGAATCACATTCTTGAAGATCCCGATTCATATCGACACACATTCACAAAGCAGTCTCGTGCAAGATGATTTGCACAAACATGCACACATTCTTGTATGTTTTGGGGCACACCTCCTTCAAAAACTAAACTGTCCACTGCATCTTCAGGGCTCTATGCCGGGAGTACATGAAGACTCTCATGTTCCTTTTACAGCCAACAACTAAACTCTCATGAAGCTGAGACATTATTCTTCTCATCGTATTTGCTCCAGCTCGAGGAGAGCGCGCGAGAGAGAGAGAGCGAGAGAGGAAAAAAAACAACCCACAATGAGCCACGTCTCTAGAATTCTAGACATCACACATTCTCTAACCATGCAAGCTTCCCCCCTTAAGAAACATGTCAGGTCTATTTTCACATCGTTCCCTGGTCAGTTTGGGTCTCCTAACGCAATCTCCAGCCCCATCAGTCCACCTCAATTTTGCCATGCTTATTATTCCTCAAGGCCACTCCGCCGTTTTTTCCGCCTCCTCACACTAGCTCATTCCATAGACAGCCTCTCCTACCCACCAATCGATGATGGCTGGCGAGAATTTCCGGACGACACGCCCCTATTTCTCGGACTTGGCTCCCTTCATAGGATTCAGGGGTTGCCGTCTAGGACCATGGTTCACAGGGGAATGGCCAGAATTATACTTTCTTCAATATAGCTTCCTCCGCTCCAGACGCTCTCTTCGTAAGTAATCCCATTGCTAGATATTTCATAATTGAATGTTTTTATCAAATGTTCTCGATCTACAATCCCAGTCTCGATGCAGCTCAGCGGAGGGAAGAAAGAAATGACACTGAGACCCAAGCTTCAAATACTTCCTCGCCATTCGTACAGCACTTCATCATATGGTCCAGCAAACAACCTTCCCCTCTACCCTCCAATGAAATGGTTCTTTACCCTATATGGGGTAAAATATATGTTCGAGTTCAGAAATGGGAAATACACTCGCAGAACCACTGCAGCCTCGTTCCGCGATGACACAGCAAGCTACATCTATATAAGAAGTTTAAAATGGGCCTTTCTTATTCCACACCCATCATCACGGCCAGCGTCATATGGGTTCCCTCCAGAAACTCAAACGCATCGTAATCATGTGACAATTCCGCAGTCGTTACTGCAATCAATAAAGTCTGGCTCTCCTCGGACCATCATGTCCCCTATGAGACGTCTGACATGGCAGAGTATTTCCTGTAACTTCATCATCCCAGCCAGACACATTCCCGGGTTTTTCAATGTAGTCTCTGACCCCCTCCCTCGCTTCGCAGGAGTTCCACAGACCAGCTTGACGGGCACCCTTCGAGGTATACTGTAATCTATTATGAAGATGCTCGGCCGCTGCTCTCCCCAATCCTACCTGAACTAGTCAACCTGACCCAAATCATCAAACACGCTCAACTCTTCATCAGCCATAAGTTCTCATGCATATCTGGTGGTGGTCGGTGGCTCTTCCCCAGCTCATCCTTACCTACACAATGATTCAATTCAAGCAAGCTCACCATTCGCAAGGACAGCACATAACTATGTCCCCCCTCCCCTCGCCGGGCTTCCATAATCTCAAGCACAGTTCCGTCGCATAGGGATTGCTCAAACCAGCCGCCCTCGCCGGAAACTCGCACCAGAACGAGATGGCTTCCAACAAGGTATGGCACGACAACATCGTCATTATCGTATGGCATTATGTATGCGTTCACTCTGGCAAAGATAACCATCAAACAACTTTCCCTCTTCGGAGGGTTTTCATATCAAATGTTTTCTTTCAACAAAGGGATTGCACGCAACATCGTCATTATCATACGGCCCCATGCATGCCATAACCCCGGCAGGTTATATTTAAAAACATTTTTTGGAGGGTTTCATAGTTAAACGTTTCCTTTCAGCAAATGGATCGCACGCAACGTCGCCATTATCGTATGGCTACGCACGTCACCCACCTCTTTCAACAAAGATACCCAAACAATCATTCCCTCGCCGGAGGGCTTTCATATCAAACGTATTTCAACGAAGGGACTGCACGCAACGTTGCCATTATCATATGGTTGTCCACGTTGCCCACCCTCGGCAAAAATTCCTCAAACAACTTTCCCTCGTCGGAGGGTTTTCATATCAAATGCCTTTCAACAGAGGGACTGCACGCAACGCTGCCATTATCGTATGGCTTTATACACATTGCCCACCTTCGGCAAAGACACCCCAAACAACTTTCCCTTGCCGGAGGGTTTTCATATCAAATGTCTTCAACGAAGGGACTGCACAGCAACGCCGGCCCAACGTAGGGCCGCATACCACGCTGCTCGCCTGAGTCAGATTCTGCACAACCAGGGGCCTCAACGGAGAGCCCAAAAACACACCAAAAAAAAGAACCTTCCCATCGCAAAGGCTTCACACAACCATACCAGAGATATCACAAATTTCATGTCAATTCTGATGCTCACATCTTTATTTTTCTTCTCCAGAATGAACGGCCAACACAAGACCCGGTTCGTACCAAACAGGATCATCTCTTTTGGGGGTAGTATACTACTTTCTCTCTTTTTGGGGGTAGGCTCCTCGCCCCTGCCTCCTATCTCCGGCAGGATATGACGGTTCCAGGCACAACTCCCTCGGACCGCCGGACGGGGCGCCAAAGAGAGAGACATTACTTTGCTTTACATTTATTAAATAAATGGCATCTTAAAACTCACTCAAGCCTGCGTGTCTTCCCGATAGAAATGGAAGTGCAACGTAATGCAGCGTAGTTCTAGCGGGAAGACTAGCAGCTGTACATCATCACTTCATTAGCGGGGTAATCCCTAGGCAATCGCATGTAAGCCATTGCTTTATATGTCTGCTCACAATCTATCACATTGCTGTTTCAGTGCGCTAAAACACAGGCAACCTCCGCCACCCCACCACCACCAGCTGAGCCCTGTCCCGCACGGGGGTAGGCTCCACGCCCCTGCCTCCTATCTCCGGCAGGATATGACAGTTCCGGGCACAAATCCCTCGGACCACCGGACGGGGCCTACGCCAAAGAGACAGACATTACTTTCTGTTTTACCTTTATCAAATAAATGGCATCTTAAACTTCACTCAAGCCTGCATGTGTTCCCGATAGAAATGGAAGTGCAGCGTAGTTCAAGCGGGAAGACTTGCAGCTGTACATCATCACTTCATTAGCGGGGTAATTCCTAGCTAATCGCATGTAAGCCATTGCTTTATAAGTCTGCTCACAATCTATCACATTGCTGTTTCAGTGTGCTAAAACACCGGTAGGCTCATCGCCCCTGCATCCTATCTCCGACAGGACATGACGGTTCCGGGCACAACTCCCTCGGACCGCCGGACGGGGCCTACGCCAAAGAGAGAGACATTACTTTCTGTTTTACATTTATCAAATAAATGGCATCTTAAACTTCACTCAAGCCTGCGTGTCTTCCCGATAGAAGTGATTTTATCACATTAAAATAATTTGTACATGTCTATCCTTTATATCTTGTAGCTATACTTTTGAAACAGTGAGTATTTTTATTCACTTACACTATAAGTGCCTCACCAAGTAACCAAGATTTTTGCTCTTTATAATGAAAAGGAGGGACAAGTAAAAAAAAATTGTGTGTGTTTATTAATATTATGCCACAAATGCTGCAGATTGAGCTTAATTCTAATTGAACCCGGAATATTCCTTTAACAAAGACTAAGGTCATACATCTCCAGTGAGAAATCCAAAGGCGAGGAAAACACACTTAAAGGGTGTAAAAGCAATGAATTATTTAATGATCTTGTATGTGTAATTGAAACATATATAATCTGTATATGTTAACATTATTTAATGCACTATGACTAACATTAACTAATAATGAACAATTGTATTTTTACTAACTAACATTTACAAAGATCTCTCTCTCTCTCTCTCTCTCTCTCTCTCTCTCTCTCTCTCTCTCTCTCTCTCTCTCTCTCTCTCTCTCTCTCTCTTATATATATATATATATGTTGTTCTTTGGTAATTCTTGATAGCCTAATCTAATGCTTTCATTAATGTTAATGAATTGAACTTTATTGTTACCAAATACTTGATTTAACTTAGTTACTGTTCAGCCTTATATATTCTATTTAACTTGACAATAATATTAACACTGTATTAACTTAACCCTAAAAGAGGAGTCAATCTTAAGTCAAAGTGATGGATTTGGTTAAGTTAACATTCCTTGTTTTCTCCATACAGTGCTTAGCCTAGAAACTGATCATTGTTTAGCCATGGCTACAGCTGCTGTATGATTTTGATAATTATTGCTTTATATTTATGTTGTGCACTCTCCTACACAATCATTTAATATGTTTGTTTAAGTACTAACTGACTCTGTGGCACTATCAAAATATTCCTCTTGTTTGAGCTTTCAAACCAGCCCAAAATATCAATATTGACTCTAATAATGATGTAAGTTTGGGGTGAGACTTTCTGTCTGACCAATGGTAGATAGGGAGTGTTCAAAATGTGTTGCAATTCAAAAACTAATTTACAGTTTAGTGTCATACATCTATAAAACCTTCTTTCAGGAGTCTTTCCAAGTTACTTCTTGAATATTCAAGTCAACATTTCCCTTGGTGAAGTTTTGCTTTCTTTCACACCCAAGAAGGTTGCTGTTGTACCATATTTAAAAAATGCATGAATAGTGCTGCCAACTTTGTCTACTGGAAACTGAAGTGCCTTGGAAATGTACTTTTAGCCATGAGCTTTCTTGTGTACTGAAGTAATCTCCTCTATTAGCTTTTGAGACTGCATATTTCTATGCATTTTTTGCAATCATCACTGAATTTTTACAATGCTAAACTTACATTTTAAAACTTAAATAAGTGCCATTGCAGATTTATGACTTTATTTTGTTTTTAAAAAATTACTTGTGTAGCATTACATATTTAAGAAACAGCTACATGCAATAGGGGTTGAATAATTATGACATGGCTGTATTTAAAAAAAATCCTGCTAATTAGAACTATTAGGTTCTATATTGACACAATGACTTTCAAAGGGTCACGCAACTGATATAGATGTAAAGTTAAAAAATTCTGGGTCATCAGAAAAGCTTACCTTTGTAAATCCTTACTGTCTTGGGGAGGTGAGGTGGGGGGGCGGTGTATATTTTCGATTGCAACTGTATATGAGAAGTTAAAAAAAGACATCCTTACCTTACCAATGCCTAAATCAAACCATTAGTGTTTTAAAATGCAGAAGCGAAATTAAAAAAGCAAATTTTCCGAAGCAACCACCTCATTTTGTGCTATTGTGTCAGCTTGAGTTCATGGCTGGTATTGAACAGTGGCCCTATGATCCAAAGTTCAAGACCCTATCAGGTGAGCTTCCACGCAAGATATCGGAGTTGGAATAAGTGTATACGGTGAGTCTGTAATAAAAGCATTAACATTTATTTGAGTAAACGTCTAGGTTACGTATGTAACCTCCGTTCCCCGATGGAGGGAACGAGGCTAGGGGTCCCAATTATATCATGCCATGCGCTGAGCCGTATACGTGAACTGCTGATACAGAAGTGGGCAGGTACTCTTATGTGCAAATGCGACCAGCTGTTTCAGACTGCACATACCCTTGCCCAATGCCCCATAAATCATCAGAATCCTTCTGGTTACCCTAACGAGGGGAACATGGTGATGCTTGCCATCCTGGGAACGGGCCAAGCCTGGCTGGGCCTCTTTTCTCTCTAAGTTTCTTGCATAGAGCAATCACGGCCGGGGCCCTTACATGCATCAAGGGAAGGGGGTCTTACCCAGTTTCCTATTCTTTCAGGGGGAAAAGACCCTGCGGAGACCACACCTGCCCGAAAGCGTGGTAAAAATGTCACATGGGCTCTTTAGGCGATATGTGGAAAGTGGCGCGGTGGTTGATCCAGCCTCAAGGAGGGGGGAGTTGCTACAACACGGCGACCGGAGGGCAGCTGGGGACTGCCTAAGGAAAACGCGGGTCCACTTTTGTAAGGGGACCGTACGGCAGAAAATACACACAGGGGGGAGTCCGCGTAGGAGTCTTTGACCTGTGGAGCACCTATTCCAGTACAGGGTAGATTAAGTACCTATAGTGGATTGGGTCGGCGTGTTCCTCTGCTGAACTACGGACCCACAAGAGCTAGGGAGGAATCATCCAGGGATCCGAGAGAAGGGATCTCCTGGGAGAATCAGGCGCATGGTTTTACCTCAGCTGAGGGAAAGGGCGCTAGGCGCAAGCGATTCACCCGGCCAGTTAATCACACCGCCTGGGTGTGATAAGCCAATGAATTGGTTAGACGACCCAGTGGGTGAGCCTCTGTTTACATTTACATTTACATTTATGCATTTGGCAGACGCTTTTATTCAAAGCGACTTACAGTGCACTTATTACAGGGACAATCCCCCCGGAGCAACCTGGAGTTAAGTGCCTTGCTCAAGGGCCCAACAGTGGCATCTTGGTGGTGCTGGGGCTTGAACCCCCAACCTTCTGGTCAGTAACCCTGAGCCTCAACCACTGAGCCACCACTGCCCGTTTGGGGATAGCGTTCCCCTTCCGCTGTCCCCTGAAGCAGACAATGAGCTGTACGCAAATAGGTACGCAAAGCAAGTACGGACACAGCAACGCCTGCAAGTGCTGCCTCCTCCCGGGACAATGCTTGCAGGCTCACTACCTGGTCTCTGAAGGGCGTGGTAGGAACCTTGGGCACATAGCCTGGCCACGGTCTTAGGATCACATATGTGTCTGCCGGACTAAACTCCAGGCAAGTGTCGCTGACAGAGAACGCTTGCAGGTCCCGACCCTCTTGATGGAGGCGAGCGCGATCAGCAGGGCAGTTTTGAGAGAGAGGGCCCTGAGTCCAGCTGAATCTAGCGGCTCGAAGGGGGTCTCTGGAGGCCAGTGAGGACCACTGAGAGATCCCAGGAGGGGAACAGGTTGGCCGGGAGGGATTTAACCTCCAGGCACCTTTTAGGAACCTGATAATTAAGTCGTGCTTACCCAGAGACTTGCCGTCTACTGCATCGTGGTGAGCCATGATGGCGGCGACATACACCACACACATACACCTCTCCTGTAGAAATAAAAGCACTGACCTAACTGCGCACCTCTGTGGGTCTTCAGCCCAAGAAGAACACCAATTCGCGAACAGGCGCCACTTTAGGGCGTAAAGGTGTCTGGTGGAAGGGGCTCTGGCTTGGTTGATCATGTCTACGACAGTAGGTGGTAGACTGGCTAGATCTTCCGGGTCCTGTCCAAGGGCCAGACATGGAGGTTCCAAAGGTCTGGGTGCGGATGCCAGAGCGTGCCCCGTCCCTGAGAAAGAAGGTCCCTCCTCAGGGGAATTCGCCAGGGAAGGGCTGTCGCGAGAAACGTAAGGTCCGAGAACCAAGTCCGAGTGGGCCAGTACGGAGCCACTAGGGTGATTTGCTAATCGTCCTCCCTGACCTTGCACAGCACCTGTGCAAGAAGGCTCACTGGGGGAAATGCGTACTTGTGCAGCCCTGTGGGCCAGCTGTGTAACAGTGTGTCTGCTCCGAGGGGAGCCTCTGTTCGGGCATTCCAGAGCGGGCAGTGGGAGGTTTCCCGGAAGTCAAACAGGTGTACCTGGGCCTTGCCGAACCGTTCCCAAATCAGCTGGACCGACTGGGGGTGAAGCCTCCACTCTCCACTGGGCAAGCATTGTCGTGACAGCGCGTCCGCTATCACATTGAGGTTGCCGGGGATGTGAGTGGCACGCAGTGACCTGAGTCGCTGCTGGCTCCAAAGGAGGAGACGACGGGCGAGTCGGGACATGTGGCGGGAGTGTGCGCTGCGATTTATGTACGCTACCACCGCGGTGCTGTCTGACCTGACTAGGACATGTTTGTCCCGAACTAGTGGGAGAAACTTCCTCAGGGCAAGGAAAACAGTCAACAACTCTAGGCAGTTGATGTGCCAGCACAGCGGGGCCCCTTTTCAATGGCCCGCAGCTGCGTGCCCGTTGCACACGGCGCCCCAACCCGAACTGGAGGCGTCGGCCGAGACCAAGATGCATTGGGACACCTGCTGCAAGGATACTCCTGCCCGTAAAAAGCAGAGGTCTGTCCAGGTTTTGAATGTCTGGTGGCAGGCGGTGGTGATCATCACACGGTGCGTGCCACGGCGCCATGCTCGTCTCGGGACTTGAGTCTGAATCCAGTGCTGAAGTGGTCTCATATGCATCAACCCTAGCGGCGCGACCACCGCGGAGGATGCCATATACCCCAGGAGCCTTTGGAAAAGTTTTAAAGGGACCATTGCGACCTGGCTTGAAGGAAGCGAGGCATTTCAGCACTGACTGCGCACGCTCGTTGGTGAGACGTGCTATCAATGAGACTGAGTCTAACTCCATGCAGAGAAAAAAGATGCTCTGAACCAGGGTGAGCTTGTTCTTTTCCCAGTTGACCTGAAGCCCCAAACGGCTGAGGTGCCTGAGCACCTGGTCTCTGTGCACGCATAGTAACTCTCACGAGGGGGCCAGGATGAGCCAGTCGTCGAGATAGCTTTTCGGAGCGGGGCAAGGTCTGCCTCTGTGACTTTCGTGAAGACGCGAGGGGACAGAGACAGGCCGAAGGGGAGGACTTTGTACTGATACGCCTGGCCATCGATCGTGAACCATAAAAAGGGTCGATGTCGCGGCAGAATTCGAGATGTGAAAGTACGCATCCTTCAGGTCTACCGCTGAGAACCAATCTAGATGCCGGACGCAAGTCAGGATATGTTTTTGCGTGAGCATTTTGAACGGAGTTTGAGCAGAGCCCGGTTGAAAACTCGTAAGTCCAAGATCTGTCGTAAGGCACCACCTTTCTTGGCTACAAAGAAGTAAGGGCTGTAGCGACTCTTCTTCGACGCTGTGTCGAAGAAGCAACACTAAGGGTCTCTCTTGAGCACCGAATATGCCTCTGATCTATGAAAAAAGGCCAACGGGAATTAGGCAGACAGTATTTGCATACCCCGGCTCTGGACATATGGGTATAAAAGGCAAATACGTCGAGTTCATTCAGAAATTTTCTTCGGAGCCGATGGTCGTGTTGCAGTCAGATGTGAGTCACACACCTGTGTACGCTGTTTTCCTCTGACGCTTGCCTGTTGGATTCGACGGCGCATTACAGTGGCTTTCTCCTTTCTCTGCACGGTTTTGCAGTTTGCCCCTGGGCGCTTCGACAGCGCAAGAAACATAAAGAGTTCCATAAAAGTGTGATTTCTCTAAAAGAGTTATTTTCTCTAAAAGAGCAATACGCAGTTGCCGTTGAACTTCCTTTTCAGGACGCGTCTTTGTAAAGATGCCCATGCGTAGTTCCTCGAAGCGGTAGAATGCTCTCCGCTTCAGACGGCCACAGGCGTTGTCTCGTGTGTCTGGGTTGTGATCACACCGAGGCAGTGTTTGTGGATGGTTCATGTTCTCACTGCGAGAGCATGATCATGGCAACGTTGCGGTCGCGGCTTGCTTTCAACAGAAAGCAGATACTCTATACATATGCTTTCAGCTCTTCTAAAAAAATAAAACACGGTTCCCCCTTCTATCACTCACTTGACGTAGTGTCGATGTAGTGATATATGCCGCATTCCAGCAGCTTTCTCTCCTTCTGCATTCCTAGTGCAGATTACACCCCTGGGCGCTTCGACAGCACTACAAAGAGAGTATATTTCTGCTGAAAGAGTATATTTCCTCTTTAAGAGCAAACACATTGACATGAATGTTTTTTTAAAGATGCGTCTTTCTAAAGATGCCTTTCCATCTTTGTGTAATTCCTGGATGCGGTCATTATCTCTCCGCCTCTGACGGCTACGGGCACAGCCTCACATGTCCGGGCAGTGATCACACTAAGGCAGCGTTATGACAATGTTGCGGTGGCGGCTTGCCTTCCTCCGCGGGAAAGCTATCCAGCCTCCCCCTGTGCTGTGCCTTCTATCTACGGGTAGGAGTCTGGCCAGACTGGCGCTGGAGGTGATTTGGGAAGTTCAATGGGCACAGTCTCGCCCGGGTAACTGTGGCTCAAGTGGTTGAGTGGGTCAGCCACTAATCGCAGGGTTGGTGGTTCGATTCCTGGCCCACATGACTCCACATGCCAAAGTGTCCTTGGGCAAAACAGTGAACCCCAAGTTTCTCCCAATGGCAGGCCATTGGTGTGAGAATGTGTGTGTGAATGGGTGAATGAGACGCAGTGTAAAGTGCTTTGAAAACTGTTAAAGTTAAAAAAGCACTATATAAATGCAGACCATTTACCATTTACTCTGGCAGGCGATGTCCACCTTGGTGGTCCAGGAGCACCACCTGTGACTGAATCTGGTAGAAGTGAGGGATGCCGACAAAGTTTGCTTTCTCAACGCGGCCATCTCCCAGATTGGCCTATTCTGCGACACCATTGAGGACTTCGCCCAGCAGTTCTCTGCGGTGAGGAAGCAGACGGAGACAGTACAACGCTGGTAATGCGCTGTAGATCCAACATCAAAGCTCTTGAAGAGGTGAGTGGAACAGTAGTGAAGTCAGCTCGCTGATCACACAACTGCTTATCTCCGAAGAAAAAATCTGTCTGAACAGTCGCACGATTCCCTCCTTTAATACCCGTATATCCGGGGGATGGACATGCAAATTCTATTTGCCAATTCTCATTGGCCTTTTCTCAAAGATAAGAGGTAACTGCGGCTCTCAAGAGAGACCCCTAGTGTCACTATATCGACACAGCGTCAAAGTGAGTGACAGAAGGGGAACTATAGTTCATATAGTATAAAAATCATTATGTCTATGGAAAGTCCTCATAATGATAGGTAGACCACTATGTGTGTGTGCATGTGTGTATATGTGTGTGTGGCAGGGTGGAGAGCGGGGCCGGGAAGTGATTTTACACACCCGGTCCCTTATCGGGCTAACCAAGCCTCCGACGGGGATAAAGGCCAACTGTGAAGGATTGTGCTGGGAGAGAGAGATTGTTTACAGACATGTCCGTCATGTGTGTGTGTGTGTGTGTTTGTCTTTTGTTTAAGTTATCATTAAAATATTATTTACATTGTCAAGCCAGTTCTCACCTACTTTCCATTGAACTACGTTACTGTGTGTTTGTGTGTGTGTGTATGGTTTACTGTGTACCGCCTTCTGGCTGTGTTAGTCCGTTTATTTTTGGGTGTGTGTTTGTTCTGCATTGTGGCTGATTTAAATCCTGCTTGGAGCAGGTTGAGCAGGACCAGGTTACACATACTGTACATATCTGGTGTTGTCCTGTGCTTTCACTCTGTGTTGCTGTTATGTGTGCTGAAAATAATGAGATCAGATGCTGGCATACAAACTCAAACTTGGCATTTTAATTGACTGCTTTGGATCTGTGTGGATATACAGTATAAAAGGATCCATTTCAATTAATGCATGTTTGGCAACAGAGAAAGTTCAGCAGGGGGGAAACATGCTTAGAACTTTAGCACTCTTAAAATAGGGCCCAGAAGAATCATTTTGTTACCAATTATTTAATAAAGCCCTCAGTCTTTGTTCTGTGTGTGTGTGTGTGTGTGTGTGTGTGTGTGTGTGTGTGTGTGTGTGTGTGTGTGTGTGTGTGTGTGTGTGTGTGTGTGCTGTGGCTGCAAGTTTTGCACCCCTCAGATAAAGGAAACGTCTAGGTTACGGATGTAACCTCCGTTCCCTGATGGAGGGACGACGTTGACATTGTGTTGGAGAAGCGACACTAGGGGTCCAATTTAAATCACGCCATGCGCTGAGCACAGGAGGTGCGCAGGTATTTTACGTGCAAAGGTGACCAGCTGTGTCAGACTGCACGTACCCTTTCCCAATGCCCCAAAAGGGTCGTCGGAATCCTTCTGGTTACCCTAGACAGGGGAACAAGGTGACGCTTGCTAACCTGGGAACAGGCTGAGCCTGGCTGGGCCTCTTTTCTCTCTATGTTTCTCCGCACAGAGCAAGAAATGTCCGTCAAAGCAGACAAAGAGCTGCTCAGAACGTCTAGAGCCCTGCGTGTGGTCCAAGTAGGTACGCAAAGCACGTACTGGACACAGCAACGAAGGGGCTGGGTCCGCCTCCTCCCGGGGAAGCACTTGCAGGTTCACTACCTGGTCTCTGACGGATGTGGTAGGAACCTTGGGCACGTAGCCGGGTCGATGTCTTAGGATCACGTGTGTGTCAACGCTTGCATGTCCCCGACCCTCTTGATGGAGACGAGCCAGATCAGCAGGGCAGTCATTTAGAGAGAGGGCCCTGAGTCCAACTGAATCTAGCGGCTCGAAGGGGGGTCTCTGAAGGCCTGTGAGGACCACTGAGAGATCCCAGGAGGGGAACAGGCTTGGTCGGGAGGGAATTAACCTCTGGGCGCCTCTTAGGAACCTGATGATTAAGTTGTGCTTACCCAAAGACTTGCTGTTGTCGTGGAAAATCACGATGAATCTCTCTAAGTTGTAAGAAAACTCTCGGAGTCTTGAGTTCCAGATGCCAAAGTTGTAGTTTATTGAACACCAACAAACTTGAGACCGGCCAGCTGACTGATTATCCTAAGTTCTCAGTTATATACCTTTTTGTTATCTTGTTACCCACTATCTCCCACTTTCTTTCCCTCGCCACCAATATGTTTTATCTCCTTCATTAATTAAATATTGGTGGAAAATCCCCCGCCTATCTATTTTTTAAAAACATACATCAGCTGGTAACTTCACATATTTTGGACATATGCCATAGTTCATGGAAACCCTTACAATGAGGCGGCCTTGTTTGTTCCTTCACATTATCATTATATTAACTCATCAAGACAAAACACCATGGTAGAAACATGAAGAATACTGCTGATCAACAGAAAAAGCAAAACACCAGCTGCGAAGATATCATACATTCAGCTTATTAGAACAAGACACCATTCATATAATAACTGCTTGCAAAACACCAGCTGCAAAGATATCATACATTCAGCTCATTAAAACAAGACACCATTCATATAATAACTGATTAAAAGTATCTTTGAAAAGATACATGCCAGCACAAAAGAAACACACCAAGGACTCTCATCAGTATACTATTGATTAACAGAAACACATTTTGTTTTTGAAGAAATACACCTGTTTTTCAAGGTTATATACCATTCTTTGTGTTCTCTGCAGCATCAACACTTTTAGTAACCTCATATGCTCTTTCCTGGGTCACACAAAGGCCTGGAAACTCATATAAGTATTTTGATATATAAAAACATACTAGAATATTGAAAATATATAAAAACATACTAGAATATTGAAAAATATACTATACTGTCTACTGCATCGTGGTGGGCATTGATGGCAGTGTCATACACATTTAGGGTGGAAGGGGACAGCCTCCCCTCCAGCCTCTCTTGCAGAAATAAGAGCACTGACCTAACTGCGCACCTCTGGCCCGGGAAGAACACCAATTTGCGAACAAGCGCCACTTCAGGGCTTAAAGATGCCTGGTAGAAGGGGCTCTGGCTTGGTTGATCATGTCTACGATGGTAGGTGGTAGACCAGCTAGATCTTCTGCATCCCTTCCAGGGCCAGACGTGGAAGTTCCAAAGGTCTGGATACAACTCTAGGCAATTGACGTGCCAGCGCAGCGGGGCCCCTTTCCCGGACCCAATTTTGAGGCGTCAGTCGTGACCAGGACGCGTCGGGACACCTGCTGCAAGGGGACTCCTGTCCGCAGAAAGCAGAGGTCTGTCTTTGATCACACGGTCCGTGCCGTGGCACCATGCTTGTCTCATGACTCGAGTCTGGGGCCAGTGCTGAAGCGGTCTCATATGTATCAACCCCAGCAGCGTGACCACCGCAGAGGATGTTGTATGCCCCAAGAGCTTCTGGAAAGTTTTAAAGGGACTGCCGTGCCCGGCCTGAAGGCCGCGAGGCATTTCTCGGAGTGGGGCAAGGGCTGCCTCTGCGACTTTCGTGAAGACACGAGGGGACAGAGACATGCTAAAGGGGTGGACTTCGTACTGATAGGCATGGCCGTCGAACGCGAACCGTATGAAGGGTCGGTGTCGAGGCAGAATTGAGACGTGGAAGTACGCGTCCTTCAGGTCTACCGTTGCAAACCAATCTAGATGCCGAACGCAAGTTTAAATGTGTTCTTGCATGAGCATTTTGAACGGGAGTTTGTGCAAAGCCCGGTTAAAATCTCACAAATCCAAGATTGGGCATAAGCCGCCACGCTTCCTTGGGTACGATGAAGTAAGGGCTGTAGGGACCCATCTGCATCTCGGTTGGAGGGACAGGCTCTATATGTCTTTGAGTAAGAGACGATTTCCACACGCAGGGATTTGGCATATTTGCCATGTACTGCGGTAAAGCGGACGCCCACGAAGGGGGCGGAGGCCTGGCAAACTGAACTGCGTAACCAAGTTGGATGGTCCTGGCCAGCCAGCGTGACGGATTGGGAAGTGAAAGACACGCATCCAAGCTCCGTGCTAGGGGCACTAAGGGGACGATTACTTTTGATGTACCCGGCGGGGCTTCACAGTGGGGCGGAGCAGGTAGTACGGCGTCGGGAGGCGAGGACGCGTCCTGAGGCTCTAGTGCTGAGAAGACTCGAAGCACTTACCTTGCTCCGCACACCCGGCAGGGGGCGGGTTAGTGACTGAGGAGGAGGTCCTGTAGCGGCGTCCTCTGGACTCATCAGAACCGGCCGGCCGGGGAACAGTCGTGGACCGGTGTGCCGGGACTGTTGAGGTGTGGCGGCAGAGTGCCGTGATAACAGCATTTGCGGGCCAGGTGACCCAGAAAGAGAAAATTGCACTATTAGTGAAAAACATACAAAAATACCTTTAACTGAAGGTTCTCTTCCCGGCCCTCCACCGGGGAACGGAGTGGTCTGTTTAGCAAACGTCTCGATTTCTGGGTCGTCCGTGTCTGGAGTGCTTGGGAGCCTTCCGGTCCTCGAAGGGGTCCGTGAGACGGGGGGCTGTGCGTTTTCTGCGGGGTGCTCGACACTGGGGCTGAGAGCTGGGCCCACTCTTGGTTGAGGCAGAGCAGCACATTTTTTTTTAAGCCGCAGGAGGACACCCTCGGCGAGCAGACGAGGAATGCCCATAGCGGCAGGTTTGTGGCGGGGTAGGATGTGTGAAATGGCTTCCGTCTGCTTCACCGCTGAGGACTGCTGGGCAGAGTTGTCAACGGTGCTGCTGAATGGACGGAGCTGGGAGACAGGGGCATTCGAGAAAACGTGCTTTGTCTACCTCCCGTATTTCGACCAGGTCCAGTCCATATGTTGCATTTCTGGACCACAGGGGTGGCCATCACCCGTTCGAGTGCCGGCACTTCTGACCTTCGTTGCCCAGGGGGCTTAATCGGTCATTGAGCACCGTTCCTGCAGCACATCAAGGACTACCCAAGGGCATGTTTGAAGTGCCTTGGTCTGGTGTTGGTTGCAGGAGGGGGCGTGGCATGCAGTGCGGAAGCGGTCTGGGACAGCTCCACCGTCGAGGGTAGTGAGAGCGGAGGAGCGAGGAAGCCAGTTCCGGGCAGTAAAAAGTGCCCTTTTTCAGCTTACTCAACTCGTCATGCACGTCATGGAAGAAAGGAACCGGGGGGGTTTTCGGTCCAGCCTCACGCTCGCGAACCTGGGAAAGGTTGGTGAAGTGGCTCTCTCTCATGACAAAAGAAAGCTGCGACCGCAATGCTGCCACAGCTATGTTCTCGCACTGAGAACATAAACCATTGGAGAGAAATCACTCATCCCGAGCTCGAACGAAAGCAAGCAAGCATGCCGGGGAGGCGGGTGGTTCGAGGGGATTTACCCGGCGAACAGAGCCCGTCATTATCCCCAAATCGCCTTCATTGCCTGCGACGCCTGTCCTAATCTCGTTGGAATGAGGCGAGGCATGGGGGCCGGCTGAAGTGGCTTTCTCTCATGACAAAAGAAAGCTGCGACTGCAATGCTGTCATGGCTATGTTCTCGCACTGAGAACATAGGCCAATCATAAAACGCTGCCTGCGTGTAATCGCAGCCCAGGCACGCAAGGCAGCTTTTATGACCGTCAGAGGTGGGGAGAAATCAACCGCATCCAGAAACTACACAGAGGCAGAAACACGTCTTTAAAAAGACGCGTACTGAAAAGGCCGTTCAACGCCAGCTGTGTATTTGCTCTTTTAGAGAAAATAACTCTTTTAACTGTGCAGTGCCCAGGGGCAAACTGCACTGCTGTGCAGAGAAGGAGAAAGCCGCTGTAATGTGCCGTAGATCCAACAGCAGGCAAGCGTCAGAGGAATAGGAACGGGTGTGTAACTCGCAGCTGACTGCATACACGACCATCGGCTCCGAAGAAAATTTTGACGTATTTCCTCGCCTTTATACCGGTATGTCTGGGGGCGGGGTATGCAAATACTGTCTGCCAACTTCTCATTGGCCTTTTTTCATAGATCAGAGGCATATTCGGTGCTCAAGAGAGACCCCTAGTGTCGATTCTCCAACACAATGTCGAGAGAGCGACAGATGGGGAACCATTTTTATTACATCGGAAAAAAGGATTTCAGTAAAAAATTACAGAGCGCTTGCAAAAACTCCAAGTTCGGAGATGGAAGAGAGGAGACTCTAAGTAAGGCTCTTTATTTCTCTGCCTTCAACACTCTGTGTGCACTCTTCTCAGAGCTTCTCAGATCAATCAGATCAGTGTAACACAAACTTTGTCAACATAAAGTCTTCAGCTTCACAGCAAGTATTTCTTGTCAATATAAACTTCAATATAAAGTCTTCAGATTCACAATAAAACATTTAACAAGACAAGCCAGTCACTGGTCACTCAAGTCGTTCTATCTGTCTATCTGGCTGTGGCTTGGCCATTTATATGCCGCTCTCCCCGTGCTCACTGTAATTAGAGACAGGTGTTAGACATAATTTAGCTCAGTTGAAAGCACACTTACCACTTTCTCTCTCTCCGGACGTACGCTTGTCCATGCCCCCGCTACCACAGTGCAAGATGCACAGTGCAGTGGAAGATTAAATAATAACTTATCTCTTGTGAAACATCCACTATTATTAAATATTTGCCAGAATACTAAATTTGAGAGATGTTTTTTGCTCCAAGATTGGTGCTACAGGAGCTGAGCCATGCTAACCAGCCAAACCTTGACACCCTTAGCATATATGCTGTTTGTGAATGTAACTCAGAATCACTAACTGGTCACCACTGTAGGAGTTACTGCCAATTTTGTGAAAAATCACTCAACATCTTTGGGATTTTGATTTCAGAAGAATAGACTTTATTATCATACCATAAAGCCGAGTTGCCTGCAGAACAACCACAACAACTAAAGCATCTCTGAGTTTTGGTTCACTTAAATACAGTCCTCTAACAAGGTGGGGCTATTCATATGATTTAACCCTGGTCAGATTATTTTTAGAAGTGGACAGGAGACACCTGCCTCACCATATATTTTCTCATCAGTCATGAGAGCACATATATGAGGCTATTCCTGTTCCTGCACAGACCTCTAAAAACAAACACACACACAGACACGCACAGAGTAAAAGACCTGCTTGACCATCAGAAATAATTGTAGAATAAAATGGCATTGCTTACACCTGATTAATGTATACTTAACTTGATAAAAATACACTACATATCCCTCCTCTGTGACTTTTAGAGTCACACATTAACATATTTAAGCATGTGCGTGCTCCTGGTTCAGCCTTGTTTGTGGTTGTCACAGTTATGTAGAGTATATCAAACAAAAATTTAATCATCATTTTAAGAGTTCTTGCTTGTAGTGTAGATGTCTTCAACCCAGATACTTTGCGCATCGTAGAGGATTGTTGTGCAAAGTATATATTTTACTTTCTTTAAGGCATTATGTGGATTTTCTTTCGATTCAATTTCTCTCCTTCTGGTCTTACCTCGAAAATTGAGAGAGAAGAGCCAAACTGCTTTCAGGGCCAGGAGTGACTCGACTGAGATCAGAAAGAACCCGGTGGCAGTAAAAGCATCTCGGTAAGAGACAGTAAAATTATTTTATTTTGGGTGGTGTAATTTGATATGACTGTGAGTGAACTATAGTGGCTGGAACTATCTCTTTGGAATGGGCAGAGAAGGTTTTTCGAGGGGTGAATTGTAACCTGACGAAGTCGGTCAATTTTATGCCGAAAAAACTAGCTCGTAAAAGTGGACAAAGAGCCACACCTGTTTAATTAGGTAAACCAGAATCAATCGAGCAGTGGAATGCGCTCACGGAAAGATTTTTGAGTAAACCGTAATTACAGAGCATATTTGCTACCCTTGCCGATTTGAGGTGACAAAATCGGATCTGTTGAAGACGTTTGACAGATTATTAGACGTGCGTCGAAGGGAAAATCCAGGAGAGATAGATATCAGCCAATATGGGGTCATCTAACAGTAGGCCTAAACTAGATAATTTTTACACACCAGTTTTCGGTCAAATGAAAAAGAATTACGGACATAAATTTATGCTGGATATAGAAAAGTTGATCAAATATCATGATTTTCCTGAAGGAGGAACACTGAGCAAAATAAGACTGAATGTTGTGAAAAAGTCAGTAAAAAAAAGCAGTGAAAAGCAACAGAGTTGTTGCGGTTGTTTTTGTCATGTGTGTAAAGAATGTGAGCAGACTATAGATTGTTGGATTGAGGAAGCCGACAGAAGAGAACAAAAGCAAATGATGAATGAATTAAGCAAAGGAATGAATGAGGATGTGTGTAAAAAAAAACGGCTCCACTAGAGCCTCATGCTACTAATAAACCGTGTGTTTGTGTTTTCCAAAATGTAACCGAGATTGTCTCGGCACCGCCGGCATATAAACATCACTACCCCGTGGCGGAGCTGAAAGCCCTGAAACTGGACCACGATCTCGACTGCTCTCCGATCCGAAGACCAGCACAAGTAGCAGCACGATATGCACAAGCGCAAAAATTCCCACGAGCACCATCACCGCCAGTACAACAGGTGGCGGTAGAATCCTCAGCGCCCGCTGCCATAGGCAGCGAAGAAGAACAGGAAGTTTTCGGGGACACGTTTGAAATGGTTCCCAGCACAACTGATTCAGAAAGACCAAGCACCAGCGGGCCGAGAGTGACAAGATCAAAGACGATTAAAAGTGGAAAGATCAGCGTCACAACTTTGAAAGTTGCCGCTCCGAAAGACACAGTTTCGAACATAACAGTACCAAAGGTCGAAGTTGCGGGACCAGAAGGGCCAATGCTGGTCTTTAGAGCTTGGACAGTGGCTGATATGAAAGACGCGATGGCGCTTCTGCCGGACCCACAGAACGCGGGCGACAGATTTGCGAAAGAACTGTTTTTACTGTGCCAAGAGTTCAGCCCGACTTCACAAGAACTGAGACGGATGCTGGGTGTGAAAATGGGTCCAGCAAACTGGCATAAGGAGAGCAGGACGGAGAGGGTCTGGTTCGGGGCGATCAGTGGCTGACCACAAGACAGGGAAGTGACCATTTATTTCTAACACGCAAACACAATACACACAAACACATACACTGATTTACTTTCTGCTATCTGCAATGAAGAATCTGCTTGCAAATCTTTGTGTGTTTTGAGCAATGTTGTGAATGATGAAATCTTGAGCAGGGTTTCCGATGAATGTTTGAAAATGTACAAAGGCACAGGGTTTTCTCAAATGCCAAAATACCCAATGATAGTCGAGGGAGTAATAATTAACTTTCTGGTCGATTCAGGAGCTTCAATTAGCACTTTACGAACATGTGACTTGCCATGTGTGACGAAAATGACAGGAAAGGTGTATGAAAGCACTTCCGCTTCGGGCCATATGATCTCTGAACAATTCACCGAGCCCTTAGAGTGTGAAACAGAGGGAGGTCGAACTCTGAAACACGAGTTTCTCTGGTCGGCCAATTGTCCCGCGCCTCTAATGGCCAGAGATTTATATATGTTATAAATTATATATGTTATTAATTATATATGTTCTAAATTTGAGCCACAGTGGGCTTACGAATGGCAGATAAATTATGTTGATTGGGCAGAGATGATTTTGAAATTGGCTAAAGATCGTATAACACCAGTCAACACAGAGTTTATGACGCCTGATAGAATGCATTGTACGTCACATATCGTAAACGAGCGTGATTCACACTATGAAGAAACTTGGTTTAGTGGAGTGAAGAATGAAAGTGAGAAATTTGACCAAATTTTCTGGACAGAAAATGTGTGTGCGTTGTATGTGTGTTTGAATGAAAAACAATTGCAGTGTTGTTTAATGGCAGGACACAGTGTTCCTCATTTATCTGTGCCCAAGAGCACGAATAAGCTGTGGGCAGAATTGGGGCTTTTTGTGAATGACTGTTTGCAGGCTACAGACTGGGTTAAAATTGATACAGACATAGCACAGAGCAAAAGTGTTGGAGCATTTAAATCAAACTGTGATTTTAATGTGCAGGTTTTGAGAACTGTAACTGCTATTGTGAACAATGATGTGACAAAACAGGGGGTGGGGGATATTTCTGCGTCAGAAATAGATATTTCTCTGGCAGAAATACCTTCAAAATTGTGGGCAAAACACAAGTACGATGTGGGTTTGATAAAGGGATGCGAGCCGGTTGTAGTCACCCCAAAATCTGATTACAATAATTTTATAATTTCCTGCAAAGGATCAATAAAGTATCAACAAACCGTGTCAGGCGCAATATCCCCTCAAACGTGAGGCATTGCAGGGCATAATGCTAGTATTTGATTCTCTGTTGAAGGAGGGAATAATTATGCCATGCAATGATTCACCAGTACGCACACAAATTTTACCTAAAAAAAAAAATATAATAAAATAATAATAAAAAAGATATATCAACAAACTGGACAGAATAAAGTTGGTTATGCAGTTACGACTGAATTTGAAACTCTGATGTCTGGCAAATTACCATCACATTATTCTGCGCAGGCAGCTGAACTGGTCGCACTGACTGAAGCATGTAAACTGATGACGGATAAATGTGTGACGATTTACACAGACTCGCGTTATGCTTTTGGAGTCACGCATGACTTTGGTTCTTTGTGGAAGCACAGAAAGTTTTTGAAATCAGATGGGCGCCCGATACTAAACGCGTCTCTAGTATCGGACCTCCTCGAGGCCATTCTGTTGCCAGACAAAATTGCAATTTGTAAGTGCGCAGCGCATACTAATGATAAAGGTTTAATTTCAACAGGAAACGGCAGAGCTGATATGGCTGCAAAAGCAGCGGCAGCGGATCAGACTAAAGATACTAGTAAAAACGCCACTTGCGCACAAGTTGACATTAACTTCGACATTTCTCCTTGTTTACAGAGCATGCAGTCCTTTTCCACAGGAGCTGAAAAAAAAAAACCCTGGAAGGCGTCAGGCTGCAGCCTTGTAGATGGAGTGTGGACATCAGTTGATGGAACGCCCTGTTTACCCAAACATTTCTTTCAACATTATGCTAAATTGACGCATGGTTTAGATCATGTGTCAAAAGGGGGAATGATTGCACAAATGAAAGAATTGTGGGTTACCAAGGGCTTCACAATATTCGCTGAGAATTTTTGCAAAAGATGTGTTATTTGTAATACACACAATGTGGCACGAGGCGTTAAAACACAGCTGGTATCCCAGCCAGCCCCAGAAGGGCCGTTCGAGTACTTAATGATGGATTTCATTGAATTAACCCCTTGTGGGAAGCAGAAATATTGCCTGGTAATGGTTGACATGTGGTCCAAATGGGTTGAGGCTTTCCCAACCTCGAAACAAGACGCGGCGGTAGTAGCCAAGGCTCTGCTGACCGAGATTGTTCCGAGATGGGGAATTCCAAGAAAAATCAGTTCTGACAACGGAACACATTTTGTCAATGAGGCAATAAAGCAGGTGGGTCAGTTCTTAGGAATTTATATGAGAACACATTGTGCCTATCGAGCCGCCAGCGGAAGCGCTGTGGAGCGTGAGAACCAAACTGTAAAGAACAAACTGGCAAAGTGTTGTGAGGAAACCGGACTCTCATGGGTAAAAGCACTCCCAACTGTGTTAATGTACATGAGAATGAGAAAGAGAGTAAAAACAAATTTGAGCCCATTCGAAATTCTCTTTGGTAAACCACCATTCATGGGAATAGAGGGGGGAAAACGCAGGCTTCCATCAACAGATGTGTGTGAAAATGAGATGTTGAATTACTGCAAAGAAATGTCATGTCTGTTATCCAACATTTCTGTGCAGGTCAAAGCTGCCCAGGGAAAAGTTGCTGAGATGTTCCTGCATAAGATCAGGCCGGGGGATTACGTGGTAATTCGTGACCTGAGAAGGAAGAACTGGAGGGCAAAATGTTGGCGAGGACCGTACCAAGTCTTGCTGACAACACACACGGCAGTGAAGGTCGGAGAGAGAGCTACGTGGGTGCACGCCAACCACTGCAGGAGAGTTCCGCCCATATCGGAAGGGCAACAGGAGGAGGAGCCTCAGCAACAACAACAACAAGTTCAACAACAAGTTCCAAGATCGAGCCCAAACACCAGGTGCAAGAGCAAGGTCACTCAGGAGGAATGATAAGGCCGGTGTGCAGAACTAAGCTATTTGTGCAGCCACAACCAGAGACATTGATCATTGCAAAGAGCTGCAATCACTAGACAAGATGGATCGTTCGAGACCGGGGTACACATTCAGACTGTGTGGACTTTGTAAGACTACATTCATTTTAACTTTGATATTGATCAATTTGTGTTCCACTGAGGGCTTGAAAGTGTGGTCTGCAGAAAAACACACCAACTGGACCGAAACATCTGTGCTGAACAGCACCATCAGACAACGTGGTAAAAGAGACACATTTACGGAAGTGGAGCCGGTGAGAGGACTGTACGGAAGCACCATCACAATAGAAGAGGGATCAAGTGTGACTTTCAAGTGCAACCCATTCCAAGAGAACTGTCTCGGATGCGATGGACACACCGAGGAGTACGCACCTTTCTACATCTGCGAAAGCCCATGTAAGTGGGCCAACGTGAAAGCATACGCTCATAACTACGAGTCAGGATACGACGAAAGATTTCGGGTGTACGCTGAAGACAGACTAAGTAACAACAGGTACGGTATGAGAGTGGAATTGAAACATGCAACACGTACTGACCAAGGCAGGTATTACAGTGCCCTGGACTTGACTGGGACTGACTGGTATGAGACAATAGACATTATGATAGTCAAAGCAGCCAGACCATGGATAGCAACGACGAGAACACCTTTCTTGTCACCTATGACACCTGAGGTCGAACAAGCTACTGAAGAGGAACTGGCCTGGATGGGGAACGGAGACACAAGCAAAGGTCAAATAAACCCTGAAGTGCAGAAAGCCATGATGAAATGCCAGGGGAACAAAGCCTGCGCGCTGGCAATGCTGCAGAAAGAAGAACTGGAGATCAAAACGAGATGCTGGATGTGTCTTCAAATATCTCATGCCTGGAAAGCTGTCCCTCTAACGGCAGCAACAGTCAACAAAACTAAGTGTCTTATTCCTCAACAAATGACTGATGTGTTAAAAACTGTTATGGACCTGGAGGAAGGAAGGATACCAACGAAACAGCCTGCTGACAACTGCGAACACATACAGCAATACAACAACAATAACATAGCAATTCCACCCTTGAGGGTAACGTATGCCCAGGGTGACATCTGCGTCTGTATCAACAGACCAAAACTGTTAAGGACTGGATGGTCCGACTGCAGGATCAAAATCAACATACAAGACAGAACAATGAACAATTGTACAGCGGTCATCAACAACAAAGAAATCAACTTCACATGCCCATTCAACAAACCAAACGAAAGTTCACCAGCTGCGGTGTGGGTGTGTGGTGACAGAGCTTATTACCGGTTGCCGAAAAAGGACTGGTCAGGTTGCTGTTATCCAGCTTTGATGAATGTGGGGACTTCTGTGTATTTGCCAAACAAAGTAGGTAAGAGGGAGAGACGAGATATTAAGATTCTGCCTGGGGCTTTGCCAAATCATTATGAGGGGTACGTACTAACTGATCCGTGGACAACACCGGGAGCAAATATAGGTTGGTCAATTTTCTTAGGGGTGGGTACAGCAGTAACGATTAACAAGATTAATGGGTTAGCATGGACGGTATTAGCGATAGCCAATAGCACAGAAAATGCTTTGACATTGATAAGTGATGAAATGAGGCAACTGAGGGACGCAGTCATTCAGAACCGGTTAGTTCTTGATACACTTACGGCAGAAAGGGGCGGAGTCTGTAAAATGCTGGGGGTGTCTTGTTGTTTTAACATTCCTGATTACAGTGATAATATAACCAACATAATCGTAAAAGAACATAACCGTAAAAGAACCTGAAAGGACTGACAACCAGTGGGCCACGATTATGTCTTTGTGGGGAGGATGGATGTACTAAGTAATTAAAACTGTTCTGCCAATTGTAATGTTAGGAATTCTGATTCTGTTCTGCTTGCCATGCATTATGAGATGTATTTCCAACTCAGTACAGAGATTGGTCAGGGCTGGGACGTCCATACAAGCACTAAAACTGACCGTTTATCCAATAGATGAGACACACAAATGTGATGATTATGAGAGTGACGAGAGTGATTCTTTAAACTATGTCTGAGATGACTGAGGATCTGATTCTCAGCCAGGAAAAGCAATAACAATGTTCAAGTAGAGTGATCAGGTATACAAAAATCAGACATGAAGAGTATAACTGTGATGTAAAGACTTGAAATGATTGTAACCATTTATGGGTTTGATGTTGAGTAATATTTTATTCTTATTTTGTTATATTTTATTTTTTAGTCAAAACTAATGTTAATGAAAACCAAATAGTTTATCAGAGAATGATAAAGAGGAGGGATTGTTGTGGAAAGTTTATATTTTACTTTCTTTAAGGCATTATGTGGATTTTCTTTCGATTCAATTTCTCTCCTCTAAGTATTTTCTTTTTCACCTGGCAGGCACAGAGACACACACACACAGTAAAACAGATGGTCAAGGGAAAACGCCTTTTGAACTCCTCAATAGGAGTACGGGAAAGACAGAGGGATTATTTAGCCATAAATAAAGCCTTTTGTTGAGTTTCACGGGTGTGAAACTCAGTGAAGCTCAACAAAGGACCACTGTCTTCAGGACAAGATAGCGTTTATATGGCCTTTTTATGACCTCACAGATGTAAGGAAAACCCAGGGGGGCTTAAAAGAGCCATTGGTATCTCTAAAGCCAGCTACATCTGGTTTTTTACTGGGATGAGTGGAAAATTACGGAAGAAGGGACATTGAGGACAGGTGGTATAAATAGGCCATGTGTTTTCTGTGTGAGTTAGGTCTTGTTCCTATTGCGAGGTAGCTGTCGCGATATTTTTGTGAACAAACCTCTTTTAAAAGAATAAACTATCTTTTAAAATATAATTTGGATCCCGATGTCTCTTATCTTGATGCATTTTTGTTTAATTATTGTTTTTGCCACAACAGTCACCCTTTGGGGAGAGGTTAGCTAGCACTTACACCCAGGGCGTGGTTCTTCATATCTTTTTGTATATTCATTGGAGGAATCAATTTCCTCCCAAGTTGGTCTTTCTGTTCATCTAGGGTAGTTGCCATTGCATTGGGCCATTCACATTGATCAATGTCATCTGTTTCACTGTTGCTCGAATCAAAATTGATTTTACCAATGGTAACACACAACAGAATATTATTCCTTCAACAATTCTGTTATTCCAAATATTATATTAATTTTAGCTAATTGTGCACCCCATTTCTTTTAGCAATCAGGCCATGTTAATTTTTAGTAACCACTATGGTTTCTTTTTCCATTCTTCATTATTATTAAAATGTACATGAGTTCAATAAAAGCATAAACAAAATAATTTTCAATCGTAATTCTTCATCAAACAGTCCCAGGTTTGCTTAATACTTCTTTAATAATTTAGGCACTTCTTTGTATGCAACGGTTCTCAAAGCTTTCCCTCCAAAATCAATCTATAATTTATCTTCTACACAGGGTGTGATCCCCTGATAACACAGTGATAGAATGCTTGTTATTCATCGCTGTGATAAAATATTTTAATAAAGCGGTTATTAAGACACAGTCGGGTTGAGTGGAACTCACAACTTCTGGCAGGTTTCTTCTAGACCTCCCTTTTGATGCTTCAAACTTAAAAGCATCCATCCACTTACTTAAACCCATTTCACCCTTCTTGAGCATGTTTCCAGGGCGGTGAAACACCCAATTGGATAGTCTTTACCCATCATTGTGTCCTCACCTCTCGCCACTGGAGATCTCCACCCATCATTGGGTCATCATCTCTTGTCTCTGGTCTCGATACCGCTCAGTCCTATTATCCAATCTTTAATAATCTGGTATCAGCAAACAGATATTTTCCCTTGTTTCAGGGAGCACCACCTGAGAACCGTCACAGCCAATGGAACCATCTACAACTGCTCAAACATGGAGACAGTTCATAAAATGGTTAAATTTACAAAGCATTATTCAAAGTTCAACAATCTATTGAAATTGTCTAAATTAAAAGTAACATGTTACAATTGAACTCATGTACAGTGGTGGAGTGGTCTAAACCACACAACTAGTAAACTGGTAATCAGAAGGTCACTGCTTCGATCCCCACAGTCACCACCATTGTGTCCTTGAGCAAGGCACTTAACTCCAGGTTGCTCCGGGGGGATTGTCCCTTTAATAAGGGCTCTGTAAGTCGCTTTGGATAAAAGCGTCTGCCAAATGCATAAATGTAAATGTAAATGTACAGTTCACTAATTTCCATTCAAGTTGTTATGTTTTCTCCTTTAGCAAAGGTTACAAAAGACCTTGTCTCTTGGTGAAGACTGACCATCAGAACAAATCAAAATACAGGGTAGCCTCTGTCAAGCTTCTAAGATGCTTAATTTAAATCATCACTTTAATTTAATAATTTCTAGGTAGTTTTAGAACCTACATTTATTCTTCCAGATGTACATTAAATCAAATCTCTTATCTTTAGTATGAACACTTCACTTCAAATTACCCTCTGAATATAAAAAATCTTTAATCATGATGAGGAAAGCTGTTTGAACCTTTGCTTCATATCACTGTATCTAACATTATTGTCAAATCACATCATTTTCCATATAAAAAAAATACAATCTAAAGAAAATAAAACATTTTAGAGATATGCCTTTAGCCCAATTAAAAACCTTAAACTGAGAGCAAGAGGGAAAGAATTTTGAGGGAGAGATTCCACTCCTTTAAACTGTTGTTACAGTTATTCCTTTTTTCTTTCTTAGAAAATGACAATAACACATTTATGTAATTCTACAACAGTGAGAATAGTGATAAATGTAATTTAATGAAATAATATAATCAAATATATTTCATTATATTATCTGCTTTCAACCTTTCGCATTTTAAACCATCTTCAAGAAAACTTCTAGAATTTATTCTTCTCTTATCCCTTTTCCCCCCTCACGCAATGAAAATAATGCGCATTTGTGTTCAGACCATTGAGAAATTTTTAACTCAATAAGCTATCTTATGATTACTTTCTCCCTTTTCTTACTCTTTCTCAGGAGAAGGAACTTTCATAATGTCTAATAAACCACCATAAATCACCTTCAACAGAAAAGAAATGAAAGATTTTAAACAAAATAAAATAGTAAAGAGGCACAATGGAAGTTCAGAAAAATCTCTTGTGTTTTGCAATAATTGATCAGTAAAATACATTAAATCCTTTGAATTTTTTACAAGTTTCATTTTTTATATCCTAATGTTATCATCATTTAACAATATGATTTTTCAGTTATTATCCTCTTATACTTATCAGCATTTCATGTAAATTATTCAGTTAAATAGCAGAGACAGATGTCAATGTGCAGAAACTGTATACCTCTAAAATTTTATTTTCAGGTATGTAACTCAAAATAGAAATAGCTTTCTAGAAATAGACACTTAATTAACTCCTTGTAGTACTCATTAATCATTTTCTTTAAAGTGAGGGTAGTCTTTGGAAAATTTAGTGGAGTAACCAATCAATATGTAACTCTTATTTTGCCATTCAATTTTAATATTTAACCTTCACATCAACAAATTAGCAATTAGATGCTGGATTTAAATTTAGACCCTCAGAACAATTTAGACATGGGTATTGAACCATGGATGGCAGTTGGAGAATCAAACATCCAATTAGTCATATATGACTGAAATCAACGTATCAAGAGAAATTTGAATCCACAATTGAAATGTCAATTCAGTAATGATTACTAGCATTCGTGATAGTAGGAGGGCCAATCATTTAACAGCCCACATACTGTATTTCTCAGTCTTTTTTCTTTCCTCTGGACTTTCTCCTGCAATATAAGCATCTTCAATAAATCATCTGGCCCAGCAATCTGCAATGGTGAGAGTCTGGTTCCAGAATGAGTTATTGAAATGACTTACACAATGCTGACAACAGAAAGGGTAAAACGTAGTTGGCATCAATGGCACACACAGAATAGACACATGAACATGAAGTTACGTATGATATTCAATTTAATCTTAATGTTTCTCCATTGGTTTTCACCTAGTACCTGTCACGAACGCCGGTGAATGCGCCTCCCCCCTCGGCCACCGGAGAAAGGATTCACCGGAATACTGACTTTAAGAACTACATTTCCCATAAGCCCGCATACCTAGTCTGATTACTTCACAGCTGTTCCTTGTTATCTCCACCCTACTTAAACCATGTCTGTTCACACATTCATTGCGAAGTCTTGTTTTGCTCCATTACTAAGCGTTACCCTGTCTGAACTTTTGATATACCGTGTACCAACCTTGCTTTGTTTCCCAGACCACGTTTGTTGGCCTCCTGCCCTGTACTACCATTGCCTGTCTTTGATTATCGTTGTTTGCTGCCTGCCCTGATTTTCTGCCTGCTCTGATCTTGACTCTGCCTGTCTACTATAACTCTGTCTGCCTGTTGCTCGACCCTGCCTGTACGACCTGTGTGTTCCTCATTAAACAACTGCTTATGGATCCCAACTTACCTGAGTCTTCATTACAGTACCAATTACCAGTTTTTCCTTAGCATTATCAATATATTTACATTCAAATATACCACATATTGGGACTTTATTTCAATTTTATCTGGCATGATTGGTCACAGAACAAACCCAAGAAACAACTTCTCTAAGCAAATTTGAAAAGTAGAGAACATGAAATGATCTAAATCATTCTTAAATGTATTTTCTTTAATTCTAGTCTCAGTGACAGCTCTCAGTGTTCCCATGATCAACCAATGCCTACACTGTATATATAAAACAAGAAATTAAAGAAAAATATCTAATCTTAAAAGAATCTGCTATCTGTCTTTTCTAAATTCGGGGCGCCCCTTTGTTTGAGTGGAGACATCAAGAGAGATGAGATTTTTCAGCACAGGGTATAACCCTGTTCCTCACTCTCTCCTTACAGAGTGCAAGATATGTTTCTATTAAGGTCTCACTCAATCTCTCCATTCAGACATTCCCTAGCAAAAATAATAAACACTACCTGTCTTATTTTTGTTGGTTGATCAAGTTTACACAAATAAAGGTACACTCACATGTACATTGTTCTCCAGATATATTTAAACACATCAAAAAACAAAACATGTAATCATGGGTTTTATGTTTAAATATCAAGACTTTATAGTGTTTACTTTAATATTGTTAAAAATGTTATTCTCTCATATTCGACTAGACAGAACATAAAATAGACACATGAATGTGAAATTTTCACATTTAAGATTTACTTTTCATATTCCAGTTACAAAATCCTTCTTTTTAATTTCTCTTTCCCATTTTCTTGACATGTTAGCATTTCCATTGTGGCTTTGATAACTACTGGTTTCAATAAGGGAAGTACACAACAAAACAATAACTTTCATAACAATCTAAATGTTACGATCCCGTGTTGTCTGCCCCGTGTTTTCTGTTTCACTCGTCACTGATCACGCTTCATGTCACGTTTTCCTTGTTGTCCGCCCCGTGTTTCACTGTCCTTGTCTAAAAACTACAATTCCCACAATTCCCACAATTTTTTTACGCGGTTTTATTTACAAGTAAAAATAAACAAACACAGGAAATAAAGAAAAGGTCCACGATGGGAAAATTAAACTAAAGCACGAAACAACATTCAGAAGTATACCAGTGAGAAAAAAACAACCACGAACGATAAGGAAACCTCGAGTGAACACAAATTAACATCTAGGGCAAACATGAGGAACATCCAGGAGCAGAGAACATGAAACGATAACATCCAACGATCGACAGTCACTAAACAAAGAACCAGGGTTTAAATACACAGACACAATGAAGACTGAACGAGACACAGGTGAGAACACTGATGAGTGCAGGCAGTGAGGGAGGCTGGGAATTGTGGGAATTGTAGTTTTTAGACAAGGACAGTGAAACACGGGGCGGACAACAAGGAAAACGTGACATGGAGCGTGATCAGTGACGAGTGAAACAGAAAACACGGGGCAAAGAACACGGGATCGGAACACTAAAGACAGGTTTCTCTCATTTCTTCTATGCTGTCTTTTTATAAGTCCACCATCCACCTTCTTCTTAAGTATTGGGAGCTGACCTTTGGGAGCTGACCTTTGGGGTCACATATAGAGGTATTTTTAAAAAGGACCCTGCCATTTTACCCTCCTCTGCATCTCTCAGTTTTTTCTGGCATGTCTCATATTACTCAGTGAATTTTATCCTTCCTGGACATTGGTAACTTACTTAATTCTTTTTACTTTTCCTGGTTTTAATTTTATTTATTTATTTTTTAATCAAAACTTTATTTCTAAAATAATGTCCTTATCTTCTTCTATAACATGCTTTTAAAATATATGAATTATTATACCCCATACATGAATACATTTCCTATATGTTTGTCAATTTACTTTTAGGATCAGTCTTCATCTAGATCTTAGTTTTTATTTCTTCACTGTTTATTTCTTCATTTTTAATTGGCATATAATTATTTTTAGAGAATAAATTAATCTCTTATTTTTTAAATGTATTTCCTTCTACACTAATCTTCAACGTCAATATCTTGAAACAATTTTTCCAATTTCTTTCACCTTTACATTTTAATACACAAAGTTCATTGAAATCATTTTATTATTTATTTATTTTGCTTTCTCATTTCTTTGAGATTTTACACAGTGGATTCTAGATTTTAGTATTTCCACTGGAGTTTTACCTTATGTAATATAACAACACTTATCTTAAATACAACCTTTGTTTAAATTCCAATTACTTGGTTGACTTCAGTTTAATGCAATGCACTGGACTTAAAGCTGTATTATTTATCCAGATAATGTGATTTCCCAAATGGAATTAAGTCACTTTACAGTTCTTTATAATTTAAATATTCTTACTCGTCACTTTAATATAAACTTTATCTGTAAGCACAGTTATACCTCTTGAATGTATAGATTCTCTGTATGAAGTCCACTACTTTTATGTTACAGACTAGTTCAGAGATCTAGCATATTTTTACTGCCAGTCTAAAAAAAAAAAACCTCACAAGCTAAGAGTTAACTTTCTATTTATAGTCTCTATATCTTGGTCACACACCCTACTATATCTCAGATTTTAGTTTTCTGTGTGTTAGCTAAGGTAATTTCTTTCCATAGTTTTATGAGACAGCTTTCATTTCCAACATTCATTCAACATATAAACGACAAACTTTCTTTATTGGACAACTTTACTCCATTCATCTTGTCCATTATTAATTTTTAGGGCTTATATTCATACTTCTCCCCTTATTTATAGGGCTCATATAACATAAACTCTGAGTTATTTTTATGGTTAAGGACTCTTTACACATTTCAATTCCTGTACTGGACTTATATCTGTACTCGGTCATACTTTTCCATTTTCAAACACAGACTCAAATACACTCACAACCACAGAAATGTCACACTTATTACAAAAACAAGGCCTTTATAAACACAGAGCTCTCAAAAAATACAATACATTCTAAAACGCATTACTATTATTCCTATTCTAAGTAACCTGCAGGATTTATTTTTGATTTATTTATTTATTTTTATTCTTTTGCCTATCCATGCGGACCTCTTTCTAATATAGCAGAGCTGTATCCATAGTACTACCCGACAGTCCTCTTATTAGAGCAGTATCCGTAGTATTACCAATGCAGTCCTCTTATTACTATTCAATAGACCAGTATCCATAGTACTACCCATGCAGTCCTTTTATTACTAATCAATAGTGGAATCTGTAGTACTACCCATTCAGTCCTCTTATTACTATTCAATAGAGCGGTATCCATAGTACTACCCATACAGTTCTCTTATTACTAATCAATAGAGCGGTATCTGTAGTACTACCCTTTCAGTCCTCTTATTGCTATTCAATAGAGCGGTATCTGTAGTACTACCCATGCAGTCCTCTTATTACTAATCAATAGAGTGGTATCTGTAGTACTACACATTCAGTCCTCTTATTGATATTCAATAGAGCGGTATCTATAGTTCTACCCATGCAGTCCTCTTATTGCTATTCAATAGAGCGGTATCTGTAGTACTAACCATGCAGTCCTCTTATTACTAATCAATAGAGCGGTATCTGTAGTACTACCTTTTCAGTCCTCTTATTGCTATTCAATAGAGCGGTATCTGTAGTACTACACATTCAGTCCTCTTATTGATATTCAATAGAGCGGTATCTATAGTACTACCCATGCAGTCCTCTTATTACTAATCAATAGAGCGGTATCTGTAGTACTAACCATGCAGTCCTCTTATTGCTATTCAATAGAGCGGTATCTGTAGTACTAACCATGCAGTCCTCTTATTACTAATCAATAGAGCGGTATCTGTAGTACTACCTTTTCAGTCCTCTTATTGCTATTCAATAGAGCGGTATCTGTAGTACTACACATTCAGTCCTCTTATTGATATTCAATAGAGCGGTATCTATAGTACTACCCATGCAGTCCTCTTATTACTAATCAATAGAGCGGTATCTGTAGTACTAACCATGCAGTCCTCTTATTGCTATTCAATAGAGTGGTATCTGTAGTACTACCCGTTAAACTTTATCTGCCTTCTTTTACTGCTATTTCATCTAGACCCTTAACAGCAAATAAAAACAGATCATTGCATGCAATTATTTCTTCTGGAATCAAAACCCTTTATTTATTCTTATTTTATTTTCCTTATTGGTTTAGAAGAACATTTTGAGCGTTCTTACCACCACAGGCAAACTGGTAAGCAACACAAACTTTTATATAAGCAAAAGTTGCTTACCTTTTAATGGTGGCCACCTGTTTGTGTTGCCTTCCCAGCCAGCCAGCGATGCAATCACTCCTCCGCTCTCTTCTGTCCCTGTTCAGGCGCAATTTGTAGTAATTTCTGCCAATTTTGTGAAAAATCACTCAACATCTTTGAGATTTTGATTTCAGAAGAATAGACTTTATTATCACACCATAAAGCCGAGTTGCCTGCAGAACAGCCACAACAACTAATTTTGGTTTTGGTTCACTTAAATACAGTTCTCTAACAAGGTGGGGCTATTCCTATGCTTTAACCCTGGTCAGATTATTTTTAGAAGTGGACAGGAGACACCTTGCTCACCATATATTTTCTCATCAGTCATGAGAGCACATATATGAGGCTATTCCTGTTCATGCACAGACCTCTAAAAACACACACACACAGACACGCACAGAGTAAAAGACCTGCTTGACCATCAGAAATAATTGTAGAATAAAATGGCATTGCTTACACCTGATTAATGTATACTTAACTTGATAAAAATACACTACACCACTTACTGGTTTCAGTAGTTTGCATGTTAATGTAATCCTGAAGAGGATAGTGAAATCGTGTTTTGATCACTGTCTGTGGTGGAGGGCTTGAGGCTCAAGACTTGACCCGAGCTTGAATAACCCCCTGGACTTCTTAGGTAATTAATGAATAAATGGGAGGAGTTGGGGTGGTGGAGGGATGCCAGAAGAATTGTCGCACTATAGAGGAAAGCATCTGTTTATATACACTTACTCTAGTGATGTGGGTAGTTGGATTAAATGAACAAGCTACATTAAAAATGTAGTCTACACGAAAGGTCAAAACAGGGTAAAAATATTCAAGACCCCACTATAGGCTATATTTCCATATTGACATATTTATCAACCAAGAAAGCAAAACTGGATAGTCAATAAACACTTTATTTTTATATATATATTTATATTAGTACAATAATAATAATTCTTTTTTTATTCTATTATTATGATTTTATTTTGGGGACATTGATCATCAACCTCTCACCCGACTGAAATACACATTTTTGACTCTTCATTTAACTTTTCAAAAAATAACAATCTTATGACCTCTTGGTCTGTTGCATAGAGGCAGAAAACAAGTCCATGAACAAAGTAAAGAACACATATACTGTATATTCTTCAGTTAAATGCACATTGAAACTGTAACCCGCACACACACACACAAGATGAGACAGTCACAATGTCGGATGAAACTGCTTTATTCAATATAAAGCAGTGCAGGCAAAAGTACAAACAGGGTAAATCCAGAGAAGAGTTGTCGAGGGGAGCGTAGGGTCAAAAGCTGGGGAATCAAAGAGAGTAAAGGGGCAAATCCGGGAGAGAGTGGTCAACGAGAGGGGGAGGTCGAAGCCGGGAAACAGACACAACTAGACGGGATTAGCGAGAGCAAAAGACAGGGGAACAAGGGGAATAGGGAGCTGGCAAGCTAAGCGGAAGACTAAACACGAGGGAGTTCAAAACTAGACGAGACTAGCGGGAACTAAATACAATAACCAACAAGCAGGAGACGAATGTGCTGTGATATTTATAGAGACGAGTGCAGGTGTAAACAATGACCGGTGATAGGGACGAGTGCAGGTGTATACAATGAACAGGAGTGCAGATGACGCGAGTGCAGGTGTACATAATGTTCTGGCGATAGAAGTGGGCATGTGAGCCCGAGGGGGGGAGATAGTGTACGAGCATGTGAGCTCGTAGGAGTAAAACGAGCGTGCAAGCTCGAACGAGCAAAACGAGCGTAGAAGCTCGAGGGGGCGGAGCGAGGGAGCGGGAAGCGAGCACGCTCGCGGAGTGCGTGTGTGTGCTCGGTGAAGCCGAGCGTGCGCGTGAGCTGGACGAAAGGGAGCACGTGTGCGTGCTCGAGGAAGCGGGGATGGGGCAGAGGAGCGGGGTTCGTGACAGTACTCCCCCCTCATTAACAGACGGCTCCTGACGGCCGCGCTCGGTTGTAAGGAGCGCGACCTCTGGGAAGTGGTGCTGGACGATCCCAACAAACAAAAACCCTGAACAGACAACCCACAAAACACACAAACAAAATTGAGGGCAGTCCAAGGGGCACAGAGGGAAATGAGACAGTCCATGGGGTCAATGGGCAGTTTCATGGCAAGGTCAGGGGGGACATAGCGGACAGGCGGGTGGTCGGGAGATCTAGGGGGCAGCCATAGGGCAGAGACTGGGTCAGGAGGTCTGGAAGGCAACTGGAGGACAGGGACTGGGTCCGGAGTCTGGGAGGTGACCACCGGACAGGAACAGGGTCCGGAGGCCAGGGAAGAGGCCACAGGACAGGGAGAGGGTCAGGAAGTCCGGGCTGAGACGTGAAAGGCGGAGCCGTCAGAGGCGGCACCGTAGGCGGCTCTGGAGGTGAGGTTCTGGAAGGCTCTGGAGGTGGAGCCGAAGGAGGCTTTAGGGGCGAAGGCCTGGAAGGCTCTGGAGGTGGAGCCGAAGGAGGCTTTAGGGGCAAAGGCCTGGAAGGCTCTGGAAGGCTCTGGAGGTGGAGCTGAAGGAGGCTTTAGGGGCGAAGGCCTGGAAGGCTCTGGAGGTGGAGCCAAGGGAGGCTTTAGGGGGGTAGGTCTGGAAGGCTCTGGAGGTGGAGCCAAGGGAGGTGGTGTCGTGGGAGGTTTCCGAGGCGACGGCCTGGCAGGTTCTGTAGTCTCGGGGGGTAGAGCCGTAGGAGGCCCGAGAGGCAGAGCCGTAGGAGGCTCTGGAGGGGGAGCCGTAGGAGGCTTGGGAGGCGGAGCCCTAGAAAGCTCTGGAGTCTCTGGGAGCAGAGCTGTGGGAGGCTCGGGAGGTGGAGCCATAGGAGGCTCTGGAGGGGGAGCCATAGGAGGCTCGGGAGGCAGAGCCGTAGGAGGCTCGAGAGGCTCTAGAGGCCGAGCCCTGGAAGGCTCGAGAGGCTTGAGGGGGGGAGCCATGAAAGACTCGAGAGACGAAGCCCTGTGAGGCTTGAGAGGAGGAGGAGCCCTGAGAGACTCGAAAGGCGAAGCCGTGAGAGGCTTGAGGGGTGGAGCCATGAAAGACTCGAGAGACGACGCCCTGAGAGGCTTGAGGGGTGGAGCCATGAGAGGCTCGAGGGACGGAGCCCTGAGAGGCTCGAGCGGAGGAGGAGCCCTGAAAGACTCGAGAGGAGAAGCCCTGGGAGGCTTGAGAGGGGGAGGAGTCCTGAGAGACTCGAGAGGAGAAGCCCTGAGAGGCTTGAGAAGGGGTGGAGCCCTGAGAGACTCGAGAGGAGAAGCCTGGAGGCTTGAGAGGTGGAGCCCTGAAAGACTCGAGAGGAGAAGCCCTGAGAGGCTTGGAAGGAGGGGGAGCCCTGAAAGACTCGAGAGGAGAAGCCCTGAGAGGCTTGGAAGGAGGGGGAGCCCTGAGGGGCTCGAGGGGTAGAGCTCTGGGAGGCTCGAGAGACTTGAAAGGCAGAGCCCTGGGGGGCTTGGGAGGTAGAGCTCTGGGAGTCTCGAGAAACGTAGCCCTGGGAGGCTCGAGAGGAGGAGCCCTGGGAGGCTCGAGAGGAGGAGCCCTGGGAGGCTTGGGAGGAGGAGCCTTGGGAGGCTCGAGGGGTAGAGCTCTGGGAGGCTTGGGAGGAGGAGCCTTGGGAGGCTCGTGAGGCGGAGGCCGCGAGGGCTCCGAGGGGCGAGCAGAGGCTGGCAGAGCCGTGGAAGACTCTGAGAGCGGAGCAGAGGCTGGCAGAGTCGTGGAAGACTCTGAGGGCGGAGCAAAACCCGGCAGAGCCGTGGAAGACTCTGAGGGCGGAGCAGAACCCGGCAGAGTCGTGGAAGACTCTGAGGGCGGAGTAGAGCCCGGCAGAGCCGTGGAAGACTCTGAGGGCGGAGCAGAGCCCGGCAGAGCCGTGGAAGACTCTGAGGGTGGAGCAGAGGTCGGTAGAGCCGTGGAAGACTCTGAGGGAACCTCTGCGGTCTTGAGCACAAGACGAGACTGGGGAGAAGGGGCCCTCTTCCTTCTCTTACATCTTCGGCCACCAGGGGACGTGGCCATGGGGATGGTCGAGGCTACAGGCGCTGGCTCACTGACCGTGGAAGACATGGGCGCTGGCTCGTTGGCCGTGGCGGGCATGGGCGCTGGCTCTCTGGCCGTGGCAGGCATGGGCGTTGACTCGCTGGCCGTGCCAGGCTTCGAGACTGGGGCTGTGACAGGCTTCGGGACTGGGGCCATGTCAGGCTTCGGGACTGGGGCCGTGTCAGGCTTCGGGACTGGGGCCGTGACAGGCTTCGGGACTGGGGCCGTGACAGGCTTTGGGACTAGGGCCGTGACAGGCTTCGGGACTAGGGCCGTGTGAGGCTTCGGGACTAGGGCCGTGACAGGCTTCGGGACTGGGGCCGTGACAGGCTTCGGGACTGGGGCCGTGACAGGCTTCGGGACTGGGGGCGTGACAGGCCTCGGGACTGGGGCCGTGTCAGGCTTCGGGACTAGGGCCGTGTAAGGCTTCGGGACTGGGGCCGTGTCAGGCTTCGGGACTTGGGCCGTGACAGGCTTCGGGACTGGGGCCGTGACAGGCTTCGGGACGGGGGCCGTGACAGGCCTCGGGACGGGGGCCGTGACAGGCCTCGGGACGGGGGCCATGTAAGGCTTCGGGGCTAGGGCCGTGACAGGCTTCGGGACTAGGGCCGTGGTAGGCTTCGAGACGGGGGCCGTGGTAGGCTGCGAGATGGGGGCCGTGGTGGGGAACGCTGGTTCAGTTTCTGCCTCCCCCACAGTAAACGAGGAACCAGCGTACAGTAGGGCGAGGTCAATAAACTGAGCCAGGTTGAGAGAGAGCAGCGACCACCAGGCATGAATGATGAGGTTGGCTCATTCAGTCCATATTGAAAAATGTCGTTTAGAGCCACCTCATCAAAATTCACCTGGTTAGCCAGGGCACAAAAGTCAGTCACATAAGCCTCCAAGGGTTGACTCCCCTGGCGCAAAACCAAGAGTCGGGCCGCTGGCTCCATAATGTTAAGGGTACGGTTATGAGTTTTATAACCGCTGCCCTGCATAACCAACTCTTGGTAAGCGCCCGAAGAGCCGTCAAACCTCTCAGGGGGTTGAAGGCTCACGGCGCTCATAAATGCGTTGGGAGCATAAACGGGCTCAGGGACAGACACAGGTAGAACAGGGTGACAAAAATCAAAAATCGCACGTACCTGCTGTCCCTGGGCTGTGAGCGCGCGATCATGACTCCCAACGGTAAATCCGCGCACAGAACGCGCCGCGACAATCCGCTCTAGTGAGCTGCGTACATCATCAGCGCGGGACATTGTGACTGTCTTCGGTATGGTTGGTTATTCTGTAACCCGCACACACACACACAAGATGAGACAGTCACAATGTCGGATGAAACTGCTTTATTCAATATAAAGCAGTGCAGGCAAAAGTACAAACAGGGTAAATCCAGAGAAGAGTTGTGGAGGGGAGCGTAGGGTCAAAAGCCGGGGAATCAAAGAGAGTAAAGGGGCAAATCCGGGAGAGAGTGGTCAACGAGAGGGGGAGCCGGGAAACAGACACAACTAGATGGGATTAGCGAGAGCAAAAGACAGGGGAACAAGGGGAATAGGGAGCTGGCAAGCTAAGCGGAAGACTAAACACGAGGGAGTTCAAAACTAGACGAGACTAGCTGGGGGCAAGGACACGGGGAACTAAATACAATAACCAACAAGCGGGAGACGAATGTGCTGTGATATTTATAGAGACGAGTGCAGGTGTAAACAATGACCGGCGATAGGGACGAGTGCAGGTGTATACAATGAACAGGAGTGCAGATGACGCGAGTGCAGGTGTACATAATGTTCTGGCGATAGAAGTGGGCATGTGAGCCCGAGGGGGGGAGATAGTGTACGAGCATGTGAGCTCGTAGGAGTAAAACGAGCGTGCAAGCTCGAACGAGCAAAACGAGCGTAGAAGCTCGAGGGGGTGGAGCGAGGGAGCGGGAAGCGAGCACGCTCGCGGAGTGCGTGTGTGTGCTCGGTGAAGCCGAGCGTGCGCGTGAGCTGGACGAAAGGGAGCGCGTGTGCGTGGTCGAGGAAGCGGGGATGGGGCAGAGGAGCGGGGTTCGTGACAGAAACATGATGTTTAAGACCTATGACAAGCCTGATAGATAACAGCTGTTAATACACAAACCTCTGTATTATTACTGTATTTTCAACAGTATCTTACTGTAATTAATTACAGAATATTGATATCGAACTGGGTTATAAAACAATATAGAGACATGAGTTACAGTAATCATTATTGTATTTATATTAACTGCACTCAAACAAAAAAGTCCATCACAGAAAATGTATTTTGTGTTTCTAATCATGTAATTTAATATTAAAAAAAATAATTTACAGCATGATATAAATATACTGTAAGTCACTGACTGTATGCTGTATCCACTCTAGTTAGTAACTGTCATTCTGTCAATGTTCTGACTTTCAAGTGTTACATTACAGATTCATTTTCTGTAAAGTATCATTGAACCGATGTGTGTTGTGAAAGTGTTATACAAATAAAAATGACTTGATATTACTTGACTATTAGATTCCCTGAACACAAGAACTCCTTTAAAAAAGAAAAACCTAAATGTCAGAATTTAGTTATAGAGCTAGTTATATATATTCATATATTGCAATTACAATCATTGAACATAATGAAAATATAGCTTTGTCACAACAAAATGCAGTTTTTGACAAAGAAGTTTACATATGTTCAGGATTTCCTTTCTGTACTTTTCTACTGATTGGTTTTATTTATGTCCTCATGTGTTTAGTTATTCTGCACTCTGCATTGATTTCCTCAAACTTCTCAAGGAGAAAATCAATGTGCAGAAGAATGAACAGAGAATCAGTCTTGAAGGCGATCATCTCCAGAGAGTCAACACAATGACAGGCTTCAATCAGTTCTCCTCACAGACGGTGCAGCACGTCGCCTCTTTTGCTACAGAAGGATCAATATCAACCTTTTCTTTGTAGTTCACTTCAACTTCATACTCAAAGTTATTATTCTCCTCAACATCTTTCTTGTGTTTCTCCAGAACTTCTTGAGTTTGTCTCTTCTCCTTTTGTTTTTGTTCTATTACTTGAACACGTGATTGTAGATTGGAGATGTTTGCCTCCAACTGCTTCCGTTTCTGCAAAACATCTTGAGTCATCTGCAAGGTTTTTGGTTGGATGTTGTCAAGGAAGTTGAAAAATCTTTCCATTCCTCTAAAACTACAAATCCATGATTGTTCCCGGATATGTTGTTCATCAGATTCTTCATCAAATGTCTCTCCTTGACAGTTGTCAAACAGGAAATACACGGGCTGATTCTTCTCATTTACAGCACACTTGATTTTCGCCTGTTTAACGGCCATCAGGGCATTTTTAGGATGAGTTCCAGTTGAATGTGTGAAGAGAATGACAATATTTTCAGCAATATCTTTGCCAAATAAAGACTGAACTGCATCAAATATGTATCGTTGTCTGTCAGAGAGTCAATTTTGTGTTGCATTAATCACCAGACACGCTGAATCTATTTCATGAACTCCTTCTGCAGATTTGCTTAAACCGTGCAGCTTCATTGCATTCTCATGATCAAACTCAATCCCACGTGTGTCTCCGTGTCCTGGTGTGTCAATGATGGTTAAATCAACTGAACCCTCCTGTAGATATACATCATAGACGGTGACATCAGTGGTCTGACTGTGAGATGATGTTCGGTCACTCTGGTCATCTGTGATCTCAAACCAAACTTTATCTTCTCTCTGAACACGTAAGATGTAGTTGATCACAGTATTGATCAGAGTTGTTTTTCCTGTGCCGGTTTCTCCCACCATCAGAATCGTTTTATGGGGTTTCTTTGTGTCTCTCTCTCCAAAAGTCATTTTTCTATATGGCTCAGATTCATCAGTGTCTTCCCTCGGTTTCAGACGGTATAGAGTTGGTGTACCATCCCCAATTACTGTACACCTTTTAATGATTTCATCAATTTTGCACAATTCTGGATTGAAACTGGTCATATTCTCTCTGTTTAAAAAAAAAATAACAAAGAAAAATTATGTATTCAATTATTTAATGGTGTTTAAAGAGATTTTATATAAAGTATAGTTAAATTGTGGACTCAAGAAAAGACTGATAAAGTTTTATTTGACATATTCTTAGCAAACAATTTAACTATCATGCTTGCCTGTCAAAATACTTGATAATAATTTCATGAAGTCATATTAATGTTAAATGCTTGCCAATTATGTTTGTATTATTGGATTATGTGATTCTAAAGACTTTGTTATGGTCAATTCTTATATATTATTAGAATAAAATTAAACATGTAGGCCTATGTGTGTTTTTATATGTATACATATATTATTATGCAAATACATATAGACTTATATATTAAAATGCACATTTATAAAAACAAATAAAAACTTAATTTAAATGACACAATAAATAGGTACCAAGTTTTAAATAATCTATTTGGATAACAATTATATATATATATATACAATAAATTATTCATACATTCATGAGATAATAAGTCTTATAAAAATTTGTCTTAATAGAAAAATATCTTGTGCAATGTTTTTTATTTCACAATACAATGACTGACACAGGCAAAATATTGTACAAGCTGTTTTTGGGATGAAAAAATCTTTACTTCAAGAATGTTATTTGTAGGCACTACAAAATTAGTAAAACATGCAAAACTATTATAACATCCAACGATGGATGTGATGGTTTATCATGATTGGAAATGTTGCTGAATGAAAGGGCTTTGTTTATTATAGCCAACAGTTTTTATTTTTAATAACATCAATAATAAAATATAAATCAAATGAAGAAATGAAATAGTATATGAAAATAAGTAATGACTTTATCTGATTTCTTAAATTAAAATATGATTATAAATCTACAGTGACAATAGAGAATGATCCACACAGCTGCTGCACAAAGTTAGTGGAATAAATGTAGAGGTTCAGAGTAAGTTTCAGGTTGACAAAACCAGTTTTAATCGGGTTCAGTGATCTCAAGACACTCTGTACAAATATTCTCTGTCATTTCAGAGTTTGATCCCGAGTTTGTGGTAAACCCTGAAGCTCATGCACATGAATGATTGACGTTTGACACAAACAGCCAATCCGTGAAGCTTGGAGACAATTCGGCACAATTTACTTCTCGTGAGAAATTCATCGTGATTTATGTCTCCGCTGAAAATCAAGAGATTATTAAGAAAATATGAAGAATTTTAACATTTACAAACAGACATTTATAAATTTTAACATTTATAAATAAACAAACAGAGGAAAAAACAATATGAATATTATGTGTAATTTAATTTATATAGAGTAACAATAAGAACATACAGATTTTTAATCTTAAAAACATACAAATATTGTTATTTATCTAAGGTCCCACTGTTATTGGACACTTTCATTCATGGATTAAATTAATCCTTGTTTACTTTGAATTTATATAATGGCATTGGTAACAAAAAATTACAGTGATTAACATCCAAAAAGTGACAGCAGCTAATTGCTAAACTCCCAGAGTAAGGAATGACAACAGCAAACAGACAATGTTTTTGTTACGAATGCAGGAGTGATAGGCAGACGAGAAGGTGCGGATCCAAATGCAGTTTACTTTTATTAAATGAACAAACAAATAAACAAAGGAAAACCCTCAATGGGGAAAATAACATGAACAAAGAACTCGGGCAGGGAACACAGACCAGGAATAGCACGGAGACAGGCATCCACAAACATCAAACATCATTCAACGATCGACAGGGGAATGGAGAACAAACAGGGTTTAAATACACTGGAGACATGATGAAGACAAACTACAATCAGGTGAGCACAATGACACAGGGCTGGCAGTGATTAGGGCCGGGGGTCCTGGGAAGTGTAGTTTAGACAATAGACTAGTGACACAGAACACAGGGCAGACAACGGGAACGTGACATAGCCCCCCCTCAAAGGAGCGGCTTCCAGACGCTCCTAAGAAAAAAAGAAAAAAGGGAATACTCCAAAAAACAAAAAATCATCCAAGGGAAGGGGGGCAAACAGACAGACCCAGGGAGCACAAGGGGAAAACAGACAGACCAAGGGAGCACAGGGGGCAAACAGACAGACCAAGGGAGCACAGGGGGCAAACCGATAGACCAAGGGGCACAAAGGGCAGACAGGCAGTCCAAGGAGGCACAGGGGCAGACAGGCAGTCCAGGGAGGCACAGAGGGTAGGCAGGCAGTCCAAGGGGCAGGGACAGGTTCAGGAGGCCTGGGAGCTGGCCACAGATCAAGGACAGGTTCAGGAGGCCTGGGAGCTGGCCACAGGGTAAGGACAGGTTCAGGAGGCCTGGGAGGCTCCGGAGGCGGAGCCGAGGGAGGTGGCGCCGTAGGAGGCTCTAGAGGCGGAGCCCTGGAAGGCTCAGGAGGTGGAGCCGAGGGAGGTGGCGCCGTAGGAGGCTCTAGAGGCGGAGGCCTGGAAGGCTCAGGAGGTGGAGCCGATGGAGGTGGCGCCGTAGGAGGCTCTAGAGGCGGAGGCCTGGAAGGCTCTGGAAGCGGAGCCGATGGAGGTGGCACCGTAGGAGGCTCTAGAGGCGGAGCCCTGGAAGGCTCAGGAGGTGGAGCCGAGGGAGGTGGCGCCGTAGGAGGCTCTAGAGGCGGAGCTCTGGAAGGCTCAGGAGGCGGAGCTCTGGAAAGCTCGGGAGGTGGAACTCTGGAAAGTTCGGGAGGCGGAGCTCTGGAAAGCTCGGGAGGCTCGGAAGGCGGAGCTCTGGAAAGGTCAGGAGGCAGAGCTCTGGAAAGCTCGGGAGGCGGAGCTCTGGACAGCTCGGGAGGTGGAGCTCTGGAAAGCTCGGGAGGCTCAGGAGGCGGAGCTCTGGAAAGCTCGGGAGGCGGAGCTCTGGAAAGCTCGGGAGGCGGAGCTCTGGAAAGCTCGGGAGGCGGAGCTCTGGAAAGCTCGGGAGGCGGAGCTCTGGAAAGCTCGGGAGGCGGAGCTCTGGAAAGCTCGGGAGGTACTGGCTCTTGGACGGTCATGGCTACAGGCGCTGGCTCAGGGACGGTCGAGGCTACAGGCGCTGGCTCACTGACATCGGAGGCTACAGGCACTGGCTCACTGACATCGGAGGCGACAGGCGCTGGCTCACTGACATCGGAGGCGACAGGCGCTGGCTCACTGACATCGGAGGCGACAGGCGCTGGCTCACTGACATCGGAGGCGACAGGCGCTGGCTCACTGACATCGGAGGCTACAGGCGCTGGCTCACTGGCATCGGAGGCTACAGACGCTGGCTCGGGGACGGTCGATGGCTCAGGCTCGCTCACCGTGGCATGCGTGGGCTCTGGCTCGCTCACAGTGAAAAGCGTGGGCTCTGGCTCACAGACCGTAGAAGGCGTGAACTGGGGAGCAGAAGCCTTTCTTCTCCTCCTCCTCCGGGCGGACGAAGCTGGCAGCAAGTTTGGCTCGTTGGCAGGCGTGACAGGACGAACCACGGGCGAATGGAGGGTTACCATTGTGGGAGGAGCTACGGGGTTCTCCTCGACGATGTCCACGGTTAAAGGGGAACCGCAGGCCAGTAGGGTCTCCTCCACGAACGCGCGGAGCGTCCAGCCGCGCGTTGCCGATGGCAACCGCTCCTTGAGCGCACTGTTCAGGTTGCCACAGAAAAAAACCACCAGGGAGGAGTCAGGGAAGTTGGTGGCACCCGCAATCGCGAGAAAATCGCGGGTGTAGTCTTCCACCGGACGGTTTCCCTGCATTAGGCTGAGCAGCTGACAGCTCGCCTTTAGAACCGCTGGATCCATTTTGTTGGTCGATCGTTCTGTTACGAATGCAGGAGTGATAGGCAGACGAGAAGGTGCGGATCCAAATGCAGTTTACTTTTATTAAATGAACAAACAAATAAACAAAGGAAAACCCTCAATGGGGAAAATAACATGAACAAAGAACTCGGGCAGGGAACACAGACCAGGAATAGCACGGAGACAGGCATCCACAAACATCAAACCTCATTCAACGATCGACAGGGGAATGGAGAACAAACAGGGTTTAAATACACTGGAGACATGATGAAGACAAACTACAATCAGGTGAGCACAATGACACAGGGCTGGCAGTGATTAGGGCCGGGGATCCTGGGAAGTGTAGTTTAGACAATAGACTAGTGACACAGAACACAGGGCAGACAACGGGAACGTGACAGTTTTAGTGTTAGTTGAGTTTTATAAAATGAACACAACGTATGTCTTTAATCGTATGTATAAAGATTCAACTAAACATTCTAAGTATTGTTGTTTTTATTACAAGTCTTGTATTTTGAATAGGATCATTCGAAATTACTTCACTACACAATGTTAAACTGAACTTGAAATGTTCACATTCAGCAATAAAATATTCTATTGGACAACAAAATCCTATCATCCTTAATTTAGACAGCAGGTATAGTAGACTATTCCTGTTTTGTATTATATAAACGATATAACAAGAATTACAAAGCATTTCTGCCCAATATTAATATGTTATGGCTCGAGAAAGACATGCAATGGTGAGGAAAGGCAAATGTCAAGGAAATGTTTTTGATAATTGAAAACGAAGACTTTTATAATCCAGTGTAAATACTTAAGTGTTGGTGTATCATTTGGCTTTTAGGGTAGTCTAGTAATTTATTTGTATGTTTAATGTTTAATTTTTATTCTGTTGTTGGTCCTCTATAACTGTCAAACACAGGCTGTTTGTGCATTTGAGTTGTACTGAAAGCTACACAAATGAGTGGAATCCGCATATAATATTTGTCAAAACTATGAACAATGTGTACAGAAAGTCTGGATATTTTCTGCGTTTCTTCTAATCTTAAATTATACCACAATTAAGACTGAAACTTTACACTACAGCAACTTAAACAACCTTTGCAATCAAAATATTTACCAAAACTAGGCTATTAATGAAGTGCAAATCATTTAACTCAACCAAGATCTGCTTAATAAATTACTCCTATGCAATGAAACACTGAGTTGATAAGTTTATTAACTACTATAAGAACTGTCAACAAGGAACTGGGCAAAATAAAATAAAATAAAAATAACAACCATTAATTCAAAAGACATTTAGAAATTATGCATTTTGAATTGGTACTGTTAAACTATATTCCTCAATGAAAGCTGTTATGCCAGTCTTATGACAATCCCCAGTGATTTTATAAAAGGAAATGATCAATTGTGTCTGCCTGTGAAATAGTGTCCCCAGGGGGTAACTGCTCAGGACACAAAGGCTTTTCCATCATAATTGCTAGTGGTCATATAAGATTGTAATGTGTGTAAATATGTCAAATATTTTGTGATACAGTAATTCTGTGACAGATAACTTACCAAATGTAAACTTACTGAAAAACACATAGAACAATAAATATTTAATTTCACGATCTATAGCTATTATGTTTAACAAATTATTTAAAAGTCATCAAATGTTGTATATACAAAGTTATATTGACATACAGCATAAAAGGATTTTATAGGATTTTTACTCAAGGCATGGAATATAGTATTCATTAAACGTCCCATGAGCAAATGGAATTGCTAGGAATCGCTATAACGTTAAAAGCAGACTTTAATTTTGATTGGACACAATTTATCACGACACCAATTATTTTGACAGGTAGCTACGGCTGCCAGTAGCTGTTTCCATCAATGTATTTATGTGCATTTTGGGATATAAAAAACTGCTGGATGGAAACACCAAGATGCAAATAAAATCTCCAAAATGAGCATTTAAAAACTATACCATTGCTTGAGGTGGATAATTTTTTGTATTTGATAATAAGAAATGTGCCGAGAAAAGTTTTCTCTGAACCCTTACTGGTTTGCAATGTGTAACCCATAAAAAAGCTGCTCTGGAGAAGGTTAGCCATGTAGCATAAGTTGTTTTGGTGATGAACACCAGTACAGTCCGACCCACCTTCTAGAGACCGAAAAAACAGAGTTTGCTGAAATGAAACTCAAACTTACCTGGATAGCCATGGAATCCATCTTGAAACAGATCTCAGGATAGAAATGAATTTTCTGATAAACAAATGATATATATGTTACATTTGTCCATGACATCAGTTCAACAAGATGGAGAACTTTAAACAGAAATTAAGATTCTGTTTTGAGATTATGAGCATCTTGGCAGTATACTATATATATACTACTATATATACTATACTGTAGTCCTACAGTATAGCACACAGTTTGAGATAGCACAAATCTTCAGGTTACCAACATAAGATAAATTCAAGTTTACTTACAACATAATCTGTTTAAGTAGTGCTTGCTTCTTAGGACTCACTTTAGGAATTAGCAGATGGGAAGAGCAGAAGGTTTATTTATTATTATTTATTATTGTCATAGATGCGAAAATCACGTGATGAAGAAGTTGTATTTCAACCAGGAAGAAAGAATAATTTCAGAATAGCATTGGGGGCTTTCTCAGCTTCACACAATTTTCAAGGATCCTCATATGTACAGCTCATGTGGAAGATGACACAATTCAATAAATATCTTGAATATTTATAAACTTTCGTCACTAAAATAACATTCATCTTTGTTCCCACAACAGATTTTTATACAAAATTCAGTGAATTTACAAGAATGCTTTTAATTGTAAGGATGCAATTTACAGATAGGTTACTTTATTTCCAAACAGGTGTAAAACGCTTCCATCCGTATCCATAACCTTCTCTCATCAGATCTGCCTTGATAATTTTGAAGCAACAGAAGCAAAACTTTGTTTTAGGTACGAATTAAGCTTACTGGAGGAATCAGCGATAAACAAGGAGCTTGAATCAGCTGGCAACCGGACACATAGGGCATATTCCAAACTGCATTTTAACACACTATAAGGGCACTGTTTCAGTATTGTTGTCTGTCAGAATCAAATTTAGAATGGTTCAATCACTAAACACACTGCATCTATTTTATGGAGTTCATCTTTACATCTACATATACTTAGCAAACTCATGGTGATCTTTATATCATATCTGAAACCCGAGTGTCTCCATATCCTGGTGTATAAATAATAGTTAAAGGTGGAGTAAGATTCATGCACAAGCATTGTCAAGGCAATGACACTAACATCTAGGCTAGCTGACTAAACCACAAATATGGCAGAATCTGGTGATGGTTTAGACGTTCCAGGCTTATGAGGCATGGAAGTGGATGTCACTTTCTCATAGCTAAAGCGAAGCAAAATAAAGCGAATGACAATCAAGCACAAAAACAAACACAAAAACAAACACTACAGTACAGTACACTACAGTAAACTAGCGAGAGTTATTAGTTTAGTTTGATTTTACAATAACACACAAAACTACAGTGACTGAAAGACAGTAGATTTGTAGCTAAGCAAACAAACAAGCTAACATTAACTAGCATAACATTCCAATTTATGGATCAATCCAAATAACCCACTGTGCTAGCAAACTTGTATTTTTAGACCGTCATGGCTATTAAAAACTTTGCATAAATTGTACGGACAAATACCATGATATAGAGTACACAACAACACAGCAATAATATATATATAAGGTTAGCTAGGTAGCTGGTTAGCAAACTGTTGCTACAGTTGCTAAAGACAGTTGCTGTTGCAAAGATAACATGCAGAGAGGACGAGACGGTTTCCCAGAGCCAGCACACCAGCTCTAGACAGCGACACTCACAACTCTCCTGCTACTATATCTAACATCACAACAGCATATCTTGGTTCTGTGAAACATAGCAAAACTAATGTTACCCACCTATCAAGCAGAGAAACAGAGCAACCTCCACATCTGACATCAGACCTTTCAGCTCTCACAGGTCTGTTGGTACAAAAAGGCGATGTTCCTTAGCTGACGCAGGCTTCTAGTGGACGTGTAGCTCTCCAGAAATGATTTTAGGTATGCTGGGCAGACCCAGTAACTGTTCTGTATGCCAGAATCAGAGCCTTGAATTTGATATGTGCATCAACCGGCAGCCAGTAAAGATAAACGAGGAGTAGTGTAACGTGCTCTCTTTGGTTAATTTAAGACCAGACGTGCTGCTGGATTCTGGATTTTTTGCAGGGGTCTAATTGCACATGCAGGGAGGCCTGCAATCAGAGCGTTACAGTAGTCCAATCTAGTTATGACAAGTGACTGAGATGTGGTCTGTGAAATTTAGTTTGTTATCTATGGTTACCCCTAGATTTCTGACCGTTTTGGAAGGAGTTACTGTAGTTGCTCCCAGCTGCACGGTGATGTTGTGTTCAACAGCAGGGTTGGCTGGAAAGAGCAGGAGTTCGGATTTGGCTGGGTTGAGTTGCAGGTGCTGTTCCTTCATCCAGACAGAGATGTCTGCCAGGCAGGCAGCGATTCGAGCAGTCACGGTGGTGTCGTTGGGCTGGAAAGACAAGTAGAGTTGTGTGTCATCAGCATAGCAGTGGTAAGGGAAACCATGTGCCTTAATGATGGGTCCCAGTGATGTTGTGTATATAGAGAAGAGAAGTGGCCCAAGCACTGATCCCTGAGGCACCCCAGTAAGTAGCTGATGTGACTTGGATACCTCACCTCTCCAGGCTACCTCGAAGGACCTACCTGAGAGATAGGAATTAAACCAGTCAAGCACAGTTCCTGAGAAGGATAGTTGACTGTGTCAAAGGCTGCAGAAAGTTCCAGCAGAATCAGGATGGGTGATCTGGATTCAGCTTTCGCCTGACTCAGCAACTCAGTGACAGACAGCAAGGCAGTCTCTGTGGAGTGTCCACTTTTGAAGCTTGAAAGATTTGATTGAAAACTGGCCTTTCAAGTGTTTTTGCCATGAATGGGATGAGAGAGACTGGTCTGTAGTTTTCTACTTGTGTAGGGTTAAGTGTGGGTTTTTTCAGCAGCCGGGTTATTCAAGCCTGCTTAAATGTATTAGGAAAAGTGCCTGTAAGTAGAGATGTGTTAGTTATGTGTGTGAGTGCAGGTAGGACGGACGGAGAGATGGCCTGGTGAAGGTGAAAAGGAATGGGGTCAAGGGAACAGGTGATGGTGTGGTTGGAGAGGAGGAGTTTAGAGACCTCAGTGTCAGTGTCAGTCAGAGGAGAGAACATAGAGACAGAAGAGTTTCATACAGGTGACAGGTCTTTAACAGGGTGTGGTGCTGAGAATGTATTGCTTATGGTTGTAACCTTATTATTAAGAATGTGGTGAAGACATCAGCTGTCAGTGATGTGGCAGGTGGTGGTGGGGGAGGGCAAAGATGTGTGTTGAATGTTCTAAACAAGCTGCGAGTGTCTATGGTGCTGTTGATCCTGTTCTGGTAATAGGAGGTTTTTGCAGATTTAACTTTATCAGAAAAAGTTGCAAGCAGGGACTGATATTTACCTAGATCTGCAGATTTCCGCTATCTCCACTCAGCTGCCCTGAGATCAGTCAGATGTTCACAAGGATGTCAAACAGCCACGGGCTGGGTGGTGTAGTACGTGCTGGCCTAGAGGAGAGAGGACAGATGTTGTCTAGACAGGTTGTTAAAGTAGAGCTTAGTGTGTCTGTGGCAGTGTTTAAATCAAGAGTGCAAAATAAATTTTGTGTGGGCAAAGAAGCATGTCAAGCCATAAATACTACTTAGCACAACAACGCTAGTCACGTGGTCAACCAAAACTAAGGGTCACGCAAAGTGACAAGCGCGGGAACAAACGTGTTTTCAGTACACCACAAATAATTTAGGCTGCACTTTAGCAATAAATAATACTCTAAAACAAGTGAAGCACTGTATATAAATACTCCAGGTCTTGAAAAGTTAAAGCTGATTTAAATTTAGAAATCATTCATATCTAATAGAAACTATTTTTCAGAAGATGATCTTTTCCCTTTCTAGTCTTTCAGGAGGAAAAGACCCCGCAGAGACCACACCTTGCCCCGAAGGGGGGGTTAACAAATGGAAAATACGTCACATGTGCTCAAGGCTACACATGGAAGGGGCGCGGTGGTAGATCCTGCCATTCGAAGGGGAGGAGCTCTACAAACACAGAAAGATATATTGCATCACAGGAGGTTACTGGGGTAATTCGTGAGCCAGAGGGCTAGGAGGAGGACATCCGGGGTTCACAGTTCATGAACTTGCAAGGGAGAGAAGAGCACGACTTCATCTCCTAGAGTGGAAAGGCGACATAAGCAAGTGGTACACCCGGCCAGCTACCCCGCATGACTAAACGTACCCGTTCATACCTGAAAGAACACGGGACGAAGCCGGCTCAACCCGGAGATTGTAAATTCCTGCAAATTAATTGGGTGTTTCCCAGCCCGTTGTTCTACAGATGTCTGCTAGAGAGATACCATTGGCCAGTGCCCATGAGGATGCCACACTCCTTGTAGAGTGTGCTCGAAACCACAAGGGGGCGGGCACGGCCTGAGGCTGGTAGGCCAATGCGATGGCATCCACGTTCCAGTTGGCAAAGCACGCACCAGAAACAGCAATGATAAGGCTAGGTCTGCCTCCTCCGGGGGCAGTGCTTGCAGGCTCTCCACCTGATCCCTAAAAGGGGTCGTGGGAACCTTGGGCACATAGACTGGCCGGGGTCTCAGGATCATGTGAGAGTCTCCCGGACCAAACTCCAGGCACATTTTGCTGACAGAGAACGCTTGAAGGTCCCGACCCTCTTGATGGATGTGTCTATGGTCAGGAGGGTGGTCTTTAATGAGACGGCCTTTTACTCAACTGACTCTAGGGACTCAAACGGGGCTCTCTGAATCCCCAGCAGGACCACTGAGAGGTTCCATTAGGGAAAGAGGCACGGCCTAGGAGGGTTCAGCCTCCTGGCACCTCTCAGTAACCTAATGATCAGGTCGTGCTTACCAAGGGACTTACCTTCAGGTCCGAGAACCAAGTCTGGGTGGGCAAATACAGTGCCACAAGGATGACCTGTTCCTCGTCCTCCCTGACATTGCACAGGGTCTGTGCAATTAGGCTCTCTGGGGGGAACGTATATTTGTGCAGCCCCTGGGGCCAGCTGTGTGGGGGGCTCCCATCAGGGCATACCAGAGTGGGCAATGGGAGGATTCCCGAGAGGCAAACAGGTCTACCTGTGCCTTGCCGAATCGACTCCAGCAAACTTTAATCCAGATCAAATATTCTATGGAAGCTCATCTCCTTGAATGCCCTGCTCTACACGATCGCCACAATTTTAAATTCCTTCATCCCTCTGTGGAGTCTACACATCGGCCTCCTTACTGCACTCCCCTCCAAAGGAAATGCAGCAGGAAAAGGGAAATCAGGGTTGTATTCATGTGAGGATTAGGAGGGCAATGATTGGTTCACTTCTGCAAACTTCGACTGACCCTTCATTGCATAAAACAAATTTATGGGGGTCTTCATTTGACTCGTTGTTCCCTGGATTTTAGATACTCATGCCATCTGCTCATTACCCTGGATTCGACTCGTCCACCTGTTCTCTCTGCTCCTCCACGGACACGTATGCAAGGTGGAGGAATAAATCTGTCAAATATTCGTCCACTTGAGTTTGTGCGTTGGCTACAGGCTCCGGTACCTCATTCCTGTTTAAAGCTGGTGCTGGTAAATACCAGGTTGGCATCCATTAAGACTTTTATTTTAAATGACTTTTTTTCAGTCGGGATTTGGACTTTCTATTCCTGACGGAGGCCTTCTCCTGGTGAGTCAGCAATGTTTGATGAACGTTGTCTATCTGATTGCTGTTTTATAAGTACCCCTAGGAGTGTTGGAAAGGGTGGCGGTGTGGCTGTGGGTTTTAAGAACTTGTTTAAACTTCAAAGAGTTTCTGTCGGGTCATTCTCTTCATTCAATCTGGAGTGTGTTCTGATGGAGTCTACCTGTACATCTATTTTTTGTGCTCTGGTCTACAGACCTCCTAAGCTGGACAAAGACTTTATAGTAGAATTCTCAGAATTCGTATCTCTTATAGTCCCACTGTATGACCGTATGTTGTTGCTGGGGGATTTTAATATTCACGTGTGTTGTCTCGGTAGACCTTTGGTTACCGAAATGAATAATGTTTTGGACTGCTTTGGTTTTAACCAGCATATAATGAGTGCCACTCATGTTCTTGGACATACTCTTGATCTTATTTTGTCTTATGGAATTCCCATTGATAATATTGTTATAGAAGATGCATGTTTTTTAGATCGTAAGCCCATTGTATTCAATATTACTGCTTACAGCCCTCTATCTACTGTCAAACCTGTTGGCCATTATTCCCGTTTTATTAATTCTTCCACTATTACTAATTTTTCAGGAACATGCTTTTGAAACATTATTTTTAACTACTGTTCAAACCACATCTAGCCCTGATGAGTTAACTTTTTAATTTTATTTAATTTGAATTATTTTATTCATTCTGCTGAACGATATTAGTTTGTATTTCACCTCTGAAGCAGAAACAATCAAAAACAAAAAATTATTTCTTTTGGCTAAATGAACATACCCGGTCTTTGAGGCATACCTGCCGTAGAGCTGAGAGGAAATGGAAGAAAGCCTTACTGTCTGTTACGAGATTTATAAAGATTGTTTAAAGATCTTTCAGAACGCATCCAAGTTGGCAAGAACAAATTACCTTTCAGATTTAATGAATACACATTCTAATAGACCAAATATTTTATTTTCAACAATTAATTTGGCGATAGACCCAAACTGTCATTATAATGTCGCTCCCTCTAAGGCGATCTGTGACAAATTCATGACTTTTTTCCAAGAGAAAATTAATACCATTCCCTCGTCTTTCACCGATACTCCATCAGGTATTGTATTTAATTTGGTTAATGTTTTCTCTGGTTTTCAGCATGTCTCTCTCTCTCTCTGATCTTAGTGAAATGGTTAGTGATATGAGGCCCACTACCTCTCCACATGATGTTGTTCCATGTACTATTTTAAAAACAGCTTGTGCAACTATTGGTCCGAGTATACAAATAATTATAAATTCTTCCCTAGAAAATGTATAATGGTCCCAGGATGATTTAAACATGCAGCTGTGAAACCTCTACTTAGATAAAAATTGCTTAAATAACTATCGGCTGTTTCCCTGCTGCCATTTCTGTCGAAGTTGTTAGAGAAAGTGGTGCTATCCCAATTACTTCCATTTTTAAAATCAACAGACATGTTTGAACCTCTACAATCAGGTTTTACAGCTTATCATAGCACAGAATCAGCTTTGCTGAAAGTATTTAATGATTTATTGTCTACGGTTGACTCTGGGAAAAGTACTGTATTAATTCTGTTAGACCTTATTGCTGCTTATTGCAGTGGATCATAGCATTCTCCTTGCAAGGTTGGAACATTGGGTTGATATAAAGAGCACAGCATTACATTGGTTTAAATCTTATCTTACAGATAGGGTTTTTTCTGTTACTATAGATGGGTTCTTTCATCTGTAGCTTCTGTTCTCTGTGGGCTTCCACAGGGATCAATTCTGGGGCCAATTCTTTTTAATTTGTATATACTTCCTCTTGGAAATATTATTAGGAGACATAATATTTTTGATTTTTTTTTTTACGCTGATGATACACAACTTTATCTGCCATTGAAATCAGGTGATTCTGTTCAACCTCTCTTGGAATGTTTTGAAGACATAAAAAAGTGGTTCTCCGTCTGTCGCTCACTTCGATGTTGTGTCGAAGATGCGACACTAGGGGTCTCTCTTGAGCGCCGAATATACCTCTGATCTATGAAAAAAGGCCAATGAGAAGTTGGCGGACAGAATTTGCACCCCTGGACATACGGGTATAAAGGCGGGGAAATGCGTCTGTTTCATTCAGAAATTTTCTTTGGAGCCGATAGTCGTATATGCAGCAAGCTGCAAGTCACACACCTGTTCCTCTTACCTTTGGTCGAATCTGCCGTTGGATCTAAGGTGCACATCAGCGGCTTTCTCCTTCTCTGCACAGCAGTGCAGTTTGCCCCTGGGCTCTTCGACAAAAAGAGTTTATAAAAGAGTGATTTTCTGGTCAACTGGAAAAGAGCAAGCTCGCCCTGGTTCAGAGCATCTCTTTTCTCAGTATGGAGTTAGACTCAGTCTCAATGTCAGCGTGCCTCACCAACGAGTGCACGCAGTCAGTGCTGAAATGCCTCAACACTTTCAGGCCAGGCACAACGGTCCCTTTAAAACTTTTCAAGAAGCTTCATCTGGGGCACACTCTGGCATCCGCACCCAGACCTCTGGAACCTCCACGTCTGGCCCCTGATACGGGACGCGGAAGATCTAGCTGATCTACCACCTACTGTCGTAGACACGACCAACCAAAACAGAGCCCCCTCTACCAGACAACTTTACGCCCTAAAGTAGCATTTGTTCATGAATTGGTGTACTTCTCGGGGCGAAGACCCACAAAGGTGCGCAGTCAGGTCAGTGCTCTCATTTCTGCAAGAGAGGTTGGAGGGGAGGATGTCCCTGTCCACCTTGAAGACATATGCAGAGCAGTGGGTTGGGCAACACCTAATACCTTTGCGAGATTCTACATTCTCAGGGTAGAGTCAGTCTCATCCTGAGTTTTCTCAGGTCCGAGCCGGTAGAACTTGGTAACACGCTGATGGATTGACCGGGTGAATCGCTTGCACCTAGAGCCTTTTCACTTGGCTGAGGTAATACCATGCACTTTTTCTCCCTGGATGACTCCTCCCTACACCCCGTGGGTCTGCAATTTGGCGGAGGAATTTGCTGACCCAATCCACTGCGGGTACTCAAATCTACCCTGTACTGGAATAGGTGCTCCACAGGTTAGGGCTCCTACATGGATGTTCCATTTGTGTCATCCCGGCCACATCGCTGAGCCGAGCCACTGTTGTGGCTGGACCATTTTTGGCTCCTCAGAAAAATCCTGAATGAAACAGACGCATTTCCCCATCTTTATACCCGTATGTCCGGGGGCGGGACATGCAAATTCTGTCCGCCAACTTCTCGTTGGCCTTTTTTCATAGATCAGAGGTATATTCGGCACTCAAGAGAGACCCCCAGTGTCGCTTCTTCGACACAACATCTCTGTAAGGTATGGCGGAGGATCAGTGCCTTAACAGATTCCCGAACAAACAAGAACTTACTGTTAAAAACCCCCCTAATTACTGAAATAGCGCCAACCAGCCTCCACAAGCACAATAAATGTATTGACAAAGAGACAATGAACTATTGACAGAGAACCGCATGTGACATCCGCATGCTCACCACGTGCTTATCATGTGGACAGGAAGGGGGAAACTTTGAACGTAAAAATGTGTGTGTGTGTGTGTTTTTCAGTTAAACACAGAACTGCATATTGCTAATGAAATACGTGTAATCCCTGTATGTTGTGTATTTCTGAGGTATATCAAACTCGTTAGAACTGTTTCGTTGTGTGTTTTAAACTCTGAGGCCTCATATTTAATAGCCTCAGTGTATATTCCCTTTCTAAGTGTACTAAATATACTTTTCTTGGTATCAAATTAAACCTTACGATTTGGCCTAGCTAAATTCGAATATAAGATCTTCAGTAGAATGATATTACGTTATGTTTTGCCATCTTTTGAGTCATTCAGCCCAAAATCTCTTACCGTCATAAACCCAGCCAGAAACATGCAAATGAGCCGTGACGGAACAAAGGAATCATTCTCCTGCCCAGAGTAATGGAGGCCTTTACGACCTCGAAGGAATGTTCAGAGAAGTGCTGACCCTCCCTTCATTCTCTTACTGAGAAAGAGAAATGAACCCTGTTAATCCTATATATATATTCTATATATCCATGTGATAAATATTGACATGTATCTAATGTGCCATCTCACATTTTCCCTTAAATGTGCTTGGTCTATGTTTTCTTGCAAACTAATGGGTTAATGTTTCAGACTTTGCATACTATGGTTAACCAAAATCATATGTGTGGCATATTTGGTCTCTATAACTTGGTATTTTGAAGATCGAAATGACTGTGTACATGATATGTCGATAACAACAACATATTAGTATTACCAGTATATTTCCTATTTTCTTTCTTGCACATGCAATGGGCAATTTTACAACAAAGAGCAATAAACCAAATTCCCGCCTGGAACCCAAACCCTTCTCATTGGTCGAGCCAATGAGAGGTGGGACATGTGTGCTAAGGGTATAAAATTGCTGCGCCCATTTTCTCTTATCTTCTCTTAACTCTTACCTCTTATCCTCTCTCTTCCTCGCTCACTCTTAGCCTCCCTGGCTTCCTGCCTTTCTGGCTCTCTGAGCCTTGTGCTCTCTCACTCTCTCGCTGAATGATGCCAAACTAAAGGCCCCAAGGACTCCCAAGCGTGTGCCAGGCTACGTACGGCCTTGTCTTACCATTCACCAAAGATATCAAGACAACATCATCAAAGATCAACTGGAGCCTCAACAAATTGCATCAGGACAGTTTAATTCAAATGGGACATGCAAGTATCAAACTTAGTCTCATTATTTGATACATTAAGTATCCTTAACCCCTTTCTAAAAAGGGCGTGTCAGAACTAATATGATGGTTTGCTCAGGCTGTTGATCTGCTGAACTTCAAACAATGCTATAACTTCTTGCCTTCCTGTATTCTGTTTCAGCCCTCTTTCCCTTGGTAAACTGTATGAATGTATGTATATGTATGTTAGAGTAGTTTAAATGTTTAGTCTAGTTAATAAAGTCTTGTTCATGTCACATGTAAAGTTGTCTGTGTCTCAAGCTCATATCTAAAGTCACTAATCATAGATTTTGACTACTTGCTCTTAATACTTAGTAAGAAAGACATTTCCCTTGCCCCGAAATGTACATTTCTATTAATTAATTAATTAATAACCAAAATTGAGTGTTCACGGGATGAACCGAGTATTTGGTTGTAATGTTAATGTAGCTACATCAAGTTAACCCGATTAACTGATCCAAATATTCATAATCGATTATAACAAGTTATGATTGATTATTAATATTTCATAGAACTGATTCACTACCTAACGGTGGAAGAATATAGAGCTGATTCGCTACATAATGGTGGAGAATGTGCGGGCATGATTAAACAAAGGTTATGAGCTTTAACCACTGTCAACTTAAAAGTGTGCATTGAATAATTCGGTCAGAATAGGACATGACATGCGAAACGGCATTTGCTTCACTAGTTGCTGGCTTGTTTGGATGCGGATAAGGTGATGGCTTGAATTGACATCTCTACTGTAATTGAAAGAGTCTTAACACATTTAAGCATATTTTCAAAAGGTATCAGTGTACGCAGTAATATGATTTTAGCGAAGAAACCCTAATTTCAGTATTAAAGTGTAAGTCTGTTTTGATGAAGGAATCTCAGCTCAGCGGCATGTAAACTGTACCAGAATTGATTGCTTAACCTGTTTCTGATGAAGAAATCTCAGTACAGTGTTATATAAATGTAGATTTGGGCGATGCTCCCCTTTTCACAGTATAAAGGCCTTACAAATTATAGTTAGATTGATGTCCTTCATCTAAACCTTATGTGTGCGTCTAAAAGCTTAGCTTCCTGGTGATCAGAACTGTGTTTCACTCACTGAAACTCTGAAGTGCATTGGTTCCCATGACAACGACTTGTCACAGGAAGTGCTCACTCCAGATAGCACGCGTTTCCTTCCGACGCCATTTTGTAAACAAACCAGCCTAGGTGGCTAAGCTAACCCAACTTAGCAGCCCCTTAGCTTAGGCTAAGCTAACTAATAGCTTCAACAGTTAGCTGCTAGCATAATTTACATGAAGCCTTTATCTACAGCTTGTGTGCATGCAGAGTGAAGTGATCTAAACCATTTTCCTTTAACCCCATTTCTGGTTTCTGAATTTTCACTTTCTCTTTCCTTAACTTTAATTCTTCTCATCTAACTTCACCTGCACCTTTCAGGTGCATCCCTTACTGAACGCTGTTCAGCTGAATTTGCAGTTACTTTGTTAATTAAATCTAAAAACTTAATTACATGTAAACTGTTTAGATAGAGAAGCATTTTTATAGTTATTGGTAACTTTCAATGGCACGTTGACTAAACTTTATAGAGGGACAAACACATTGTGTGGTCTTGAACACGCAACAGCTGTGACCAACTATAGAATGATGTCCAAAGCAAATCTAATTGTTGATCATAAGTGCTATTGATTATTCCCAATACAAGGTTATTCTGCTATTTTAATCACTTCTTCAAGTCTTTTTATTATTTTTACTAATAATAAAAGTCAGCTATTTATTTTCCCATTTAACCCTCTTGGTCTAGTGTGGTTTTATTTCCCCATAAAACTGCAAAAGTAACTAGACATACTTTTCTTCTCGATTTTGTGTTTATTTGCAACAAGTTGCTTAAATTTTATGAGCCAGCTACACAAGTAATCTAGACGATTTCTATGGCATAATTTTGAGCACCACTAATAGACACAATCTAATAGGAAAGCTCTTTTCTTCCTCTTTCTTTCTCCTCTTCATGTGTTCAAAGATCAAGCCTGTTGTATGCTATCAGTAAGTGCTGATAAATAATTTGACCCAAAGAAACATCTTAAGTCATTTATTAAATCTAGGCTTACGCTCTTTTAGCAAAGCCACTCAGATCCACACAAATCTGAGCATCCTGCTATTTGCAGCTAAGATAGTAATAATCAGGAACACATTTCAATTGTTAACCACACCTAGCAAAACCTAGCTGTACATTATACACCTTGCTGTCTCACTTTGCCTTTAGCTCCAAATTCTGTTTGATCTTGCATTAGTCTCTTGCCCTTACTCTCACCAGAAGTGTGCCAAAATGTTGCAGATGCTTAGCCTAACTGCCCAGATGGCAGGCCAAAAGGACTGGCTAGGTGTTTTGAGGAACACCCTTTTATCCATGGCTGCTGACGACCTTCAGCAACAGAACAAAAAGCAACTGGAAAACGAGGGAAAAGAACTAATGACAGACGACTCAAACCAGAGGTATGAGCACAAATATCTGACTGAGGTTATCTTCCTGGCCCACAACCTCACAGGTTTGAAACAGGAGGTAAACAACCTCCAACGCCAGATCACTGAGTCCCAAACGGAGCTGACACATGCTAAAAACCGCATAGACCAGCTAGAGATGGAGGCTCAGGACAGACACAAGGACCCTGGCAGAAGGGAGTCACAGGAGGTAATCCACAGACTTCAAACGGCTCTGACAGCTGCTAAACAACAAGAGCAGTTGGAAAAGACAGCTAGAGAGCACCTGGAAAAGGTACTCTTTCACAAAGATTCACTGTTAAAAACAGCAAATTCTGAACTCTTGGACAAAGATGCCAGAATCATGGCCAGTGAAGGTCAACTGAATGTGTCCAGAGCTGAAGTTAAAGTGCTGACTCAGCAGCTGGACAACACCAAAGATGAACTTGACATGGTCCAACGAGAACTGAGACACTCTTACCTGCTGCAAAAGGAACCACAGCAGGAGAGACATCTCACTCCCCCACTTGCAATCAGCAGAGAAACCTCCCCAGCCAAGCACAGATTTACAAAGGGAGGAGACAAACCCCTATGCTTAACACGCCATCGGACAGTTTCCTTAAAGCTTCTGCAGCCGCTGAAGGAAAAGGATTGATTCAGACGAATCTTGAAACGACACGTGTAGCGACACTCAAAGACCTCAACCGAATGGCCAGACATATCCCTGCATTTACACCAGAGCTTGCAGGAGACCACGACGCCCACGCTTACCTGCGAGACATTGACTTTCACCTGCAGTCTTTGATGAGTGTGAACCATCAAGATAGACTCCATCTGATCTGGATCACGCCCAGCCCAGAGTTGCGACGCTTTCTGGCTCGACAGCCAGAAAACATCCAGTCTAACTACCAGCAGCTGAAACAAGCCATCATAAGGGAATTCTCAGAGTCTAACAATGGACTGATCGCTGCCCTAGACACCAAACAGGGTCGGCATGAAACTCCCTATGTTTACTACCACAGACTCAGACGAGCTTACTCGGAGCTCGCAGAACAAACCTGGGATGGAGGAGGACACCAGCTTCAAGTGCCTTTTCCTCCTAAACCTCCATCCTATGGTAAGTCACCATTTAGGCATTATGGCCTGCCCCCACACAATGCCTATCCAACAACTGCGTGACCTGACACAGAAGGCCTTTAACAAACACAAGGCCTCACCCAGCAAACACCACAGGACGCCCCACAGCAGTCTACAACAACATCCTCCTGTACACCTTTCAAACAGGTGCCAAACAGAGGCTGCACAAAGACAGCTAGAAACGCCTGTTACTGAGTTACAAGAGCTGCTAGCACTAGCAAAAGAGCTCCTGGAACAGAACTCCCCTGAGGAGTACTGGGAAGAACAAACCGCTGACTCTTGCCCAACACCACTCAGGCAAGCTCAAGTCAGCACTGCTGCCAGAGCAGAGTAACACTGCAGACTTCAGACACCTGGTGACTAGGTGCCGAACCAAGGGCTTAACGGCCACCTGCTGCCCTTTTGCTACCAGTACTAGGTCAGTCTGAAACTCTCTCCACACTACACAATGCCCATAACCACTCCCTGCAGCCACAAACAAGCACCTGCCTCAAACTGAACTGACTTCATAATGACAGGTGACACACTGTCAAGGCACCTGCTGCCTCTGCACCTGCTGCAGAGACCTGGATGTGGCTACTGTCTACATCACCCACCGTGGAACAACTACCTGCTACAAAACCCTCATGATTCACCTGCCATCCGCCATTGTGATGATTGTCGTCCGATGATGTCTCCAACAGGGACACCACCTGGCTAAAAAGGGGACTGTAAGGTATGGCGGAGGATCAGTGCCTTAACAGATTCCCTAACAAACAAGAACTTACTGTTAAAACCCCCTAATTACTGAAATAGCTCAACCAGCCTCCACAAGCACAATAAATGTATTGACAAAGAGACAATGAACTATTGACAGAGAACCGCATGTGACATCCGCGATGCTCACCACGTGCTTATCATGTGGACAGGAAGGGGAAACTTTGAACGTAAAAATGTGTGTGTGTGTGTGTGTTTTTCAGTTAAACACAGAACTGCATATTGCTAATGAAATACGTGTAATCCCTGTATGTTGTGTATTTCTGAGGTATATCAAACTCGTTAGAACTGTTTCAGTTGTGTGTTTTAAACTCTGAGGCCTCATATTTAATAGCCTCAGTGTATATTCCCTTTCTAAGTGTACTAAATATACTTTTCTTGGTATCAAATTAAACCTTACGATTTGGCCTAGCTAAATTCGAATATAAGATCTTCGTAGAATGATATTACGCTATGTTTTGCCATCTTTTGAGTCATTCAGCCCAAAATCTCTTACCGTCATAAACCCAGCCAGAAACATGCAAATGAGCCGTGACGGAACAAAGGAATCATTCTCCTGCCCAGAGTAATGGAGGCCTTTACGACCTCCGAAGGAATGTTCAGAGAAGTGCTGACCCTCCCTTCATTCTCTTACTGAGAAAGAGAAATGAACCCTGTTAATCCTATATATATATTCTATATATCCATGTGATAAATATTGACATGTATCTAATGTGCCATCTCACATTTTCCCTTAAATGTGCTTGGTCTATGTTTTCTTGCAAACTAATGGGTTAATGTTTCAGACTTTGCATACTATGGTTAACCAAAATCATATGTGTGGCATATTTGGTCTCTATAACTTGGTATTTTGAAGATCGAAATGACTGTGTACATGATATGTCGATAACAACAACATATTAGTATTACCAGTATATTTCCTATTTTCTTTCTTGCACATGCAATGGGCAATTTTACAACAAAGAGCAATAAACCAAATTCCGCCTGAACCTAAACCCTTCTCATTGGTCGAGCCAATGAGAGGTGGGACATGTGTGCTAAGGGTATAAAATTGCTGCTCCATTTTCTCTTATCTTCTCTTAACTCTTACCTCTTATCCTCTCTCTTCCTCGCTCACTCTTAGCCTCCCTGGCTTCCTGCCTTTCTGGCTCTCTGAGCCTTGTGCTCTCTCACTCTCTCGCTGAATGATGCCAAACTAAAGGCCCCAAGGACTCCTAAGCGTGTGCCAGGCTACGTACGGCCTTGTCTTACCATTCACCAAAGATATCAAGACAACATCATCAAAGATCAACTGGAGCCTCAACAAATTGCATCAGGACAGTTTAATTCAAATGGGACATGCAAGTATCAAACTTAGTCTCATTATTTGATACATTAAGTATCCTTAACCCCTTTCTAAAAAGGGCGTGTCAGAACTAATATGATGGTTTGCTCAGGCTGTTGATCTGCTGAACTTCAAACAATGCTATAACTTCTTGCCTTCCTGTATTCTGTTTCAGCCCTCTTTCCCTTGGTAAACTGTATGAATGTATGTATATGTATGTTAGAGTAGTTTAAATGTTTAGTCTAGTTAATAAAGTCTTGTTCATGTCACATGTAAAGTTGTCTGTGTCTCAAGCTCATATCTAAAGTCACTAATCATAGATTTTGACTACTTGCTCTTAATACTTAGTAAGAAAGACATTTCCCTTGCCCCGAAATGTACATTTCTATTAATTAATTAATTAATAACCAAAATTGAGTGTTCACGGGATGAACCGAGTATTTGGTTGTAATGTTAATGTAGCTACATCAAGTTAACCCGATTAACTGATCCAAATATTCATAATCGATTATAACAAGTTATGATTGATTATTAATATTTCATAGAACTGATTCACTACCTAACGGTGGAAGAATATAGAGCTGATTCGCTACATCTCGTTCCCTCCATCAGGGAATGGAGGTTACATCCGCAACCTAGATGTTATCAAGTAACTTTCTCCAGCTAAACGAAGATAAGACTGAAATTATTCATTTTGGTTCTGCTGAATCTAGAAGCACTCTTTCAAACAACTTGGCCAACACTTCCACCATGTTAATTCGCATGTGAGGAATCTTGGCGTCATTATAGATTCTGACTTGGGCTTAGTCCGACAGATAAATTCAGTAGCGAAAAATGGTTTCTATTAGATATGAATGATTTCTAAATTTAAATCAGCTTTAACTTTTCAAGACCTGGAGACTTTTATTCATGCTTTTATCACCTCTCGATTGGATTATTGTAATTCTCTTTATTTTGGTCTTCATCAATCCTCTCTTTTCCATCTTCAATTGGTTCAAAATCGATTTTTGACATCATCCAAAAAAGGGGATCATATTACACCAATCCTGGCCTCTCTGCACTGGCTTCCTGTTTATTTTAGGATTCAATTTAATCACTCTTAAGCTCTTAATCACCAGGCCTTGTCATATATTAGGGATTTAATACAGCCATACTTACCAACTAGGTCTTTAAGATCTGCAGACAAAATGTTAATGCATATTCCTCGGTCACGTTGTATACGCAAGAGTGATAGAGCATTTGCAGTTGTTGGCCCTAGGCTATGGAATCAGCTACCACTTGACAGTAGACAAGCTTCATCACTGTCTATTTTTAAATGTAGTCTTACAACGCACTTGTATTCTCTAGCGTTTTGTCGCTTTATTTAATTTTTTTTAATGACGTGTTTGTTTTATTTTATTGTATTGTAGATTCATCTGTACAGCACTTCGGTCAGCTTTGCTGTGTTTGAGTGTGCTTTAGAAATAAATGTAATTACAGATAATCATTAAAGATAATTCATTAATCATTAAAGATAATTATCAATAATCAAAATCAATAGAATATGAATATTAATAAGGAGTAATATCGCCATCATGTGGCCATCACGCCGATCTGACGCCGCCTTTTCAGCCCTTGGAATGACCTCACATTTCTACGGGAAGGTGTTCCCCTAGAACAGGTCTGCAGGTGCATTGTGGTTACGACCGACACCTTCAAGACAGGCTGGGGCACTGTATGCAACAGGCACGCAGCCGCCCGTTCCTAGACGGGCCCACGGCTACCTTGGCACCTCAACTGCCTCAAGCAATACTGCTTGCCCTGCGGAGGTTCTGGCCATTAATACAGGGCAAGCATGTGCTGGCTCGAACAGACAACAAGTCAACGGTAGCATATGTCAACCTCCAAGGTGGTTTATGCTCCCCTCACATGTCACAACTCACCCGCTGTCTCCTCCTCTGGAGTCAGCAGCACCTCAAGTCACTGCGAGCCACTCACATCCTGGGCGACCGCAACACCACAGCAGACGCGCTGTCATGGCAGGTCACCCACAAGGGAGAGTGGAGACTCCACCCCTCAGATGGTCCAGCTAATCTGGAGTCGATACAGGCAGGCACAGGTAAACCTGTTCGCCTCCCCAGATACTCCCAGTGCCCGCTTTGGTACGCCCTGACCGAGGCGCCCCTTGGTATAGATGGGCTGGCACACAGCTGGCCTCCTGGACTATGCAAATATGCATTTCCCCCAGTGAGCCTGCTTGCACAGACCCTGTGCAAGGTCAGGGAGGACGAGAAGCAGGTCATCCTAGTAGCACCCTACTGGCCCACCCAGACTTGCTTCTTGGACCTCACGCTCCTCTTGTCAGCCCCTCCCTGGTAAATTCCCCTGAGGAAGGATCTTCTTTCTCAGGGACGGGGCACTATCTGGCACCTGCAACCAGACCTCTGGAGCCTCCATGTCTGGCCCCTGGACAGGACGCAGAAGACCTCTGTGTCTTACCACCTGCCATGGTAGACACAATCACTCAGGCTAGGGCCCCATCTATGAGGCACCTGTAAGCCTTGAAGTTGCGTCTGTTTGCTAAGTTGTGTTCTTCCCGGTGCGGAGACCACAAGAGATGCATTTTCGGCTGAGTGCTTTCCTTTCCGCAGGAGAGGATGGAGGGACGGCTGTTCCCCTCCACCTTGAAGGTGTACGTAGCCGCTATAGCGGCACACCATGACACAGTGGGTGGTAAGTCCTTAGGAAAGCATGACCTGATCATCAGGTTCCTGAGAGGCCCAGGAGTTTGAATCCCTCTAGACCGGATTAAGGCACTCTCTCAAGTCTGCCCTCCAGATGTCGCTCACCTCCATCAAGAGGGTAGGGGATCTGCAACATTCTCTGTCAGTGAAACGTACCTGGAGTTCGGTCCAGGCTACTCTCACGTAATCCTGAGACCCCGACCATTCAGGAATCAGGTGGTGAACCTGCAAGTGCTTCCCCTGGAGGAGGCAGACCCAGCCTTGACATTCCTGTGTCCGGTGTGTGCTTTACGTATCTATTTGGATTGCACACAGAGCTTAGAATCTCTGAGCAGCTCTTTGTCTGCTTTGGTGGACAGCGGAAAGGAAGCACTGTCTCCAAGCAGAGAATCACCCACTGGATCATTGACATCATAGCTATCACAAGCTCAGCATGTGCCACCACCGGCAGGGCTGCAAGCCTGTTCTACCAGGAGTGTGGCGGCTTCCTGGGCTCTGATCAGTGGTGCCTCTCTAACAGATGGGGTTACCCTAGCAACCAAGTAACAAATCACATATCTCTGCACCAGAAAATAGTAGAGACTTCCGGGTTGGTTTATTTCAATCAGGATGGCAAGGAGACTTAATTACTATCACTATGGTAACTGCCTAGCAACCACATGGGGTTACCCTAGCAACCGAGTAACAAATCACATATATCTGCACCAGAAAATAGTACAGACTTCTGGGTTGGTTTATTTCAATCAGGATGGCAAGGACACTTGATAAGTATCACTATGGTAACTGCCTAGCAACCACATGGGGTTACCCTAGCAACTGAGTAACAAATCACATATCTCTGCATCAGAAAAACGTAGAGACTTCTGGGTTGGTTTATTTCAATCAGGATGGCAAGGACACTTGATAAATATCACTATGGTAACTGCCTAGCAACCACATGGGGTTACCCTAGCAACCGAGTAACAAATCAAATATCTTTGCACCAGAAAATAGAAGAGACTTCTGGGTTGATTTATTTCAATCAGGATGGCAAGGAGACTTGATAAGTATCACTATGGTAACTGCCTAGCAACCACATGGGGTTACCCTAGCAACCGAGTAACAAATCACATATCTCAGCATCAGAAAAACGTACAGACTTCTGGGTTGGTTTATTTCAATCAGGATGTCAAGGACACTTGATAAGTATCACTATGGTAACTGCATAGCAACCACATGGGGTTACCCTAGCAACCGAGTAACAAATCACATATCTCTGCACCAGAAAATCGAAGAGACTTCTGGGTTGATTTATTTTAATCAGTATGGCAAGGTGACTTGATAAGTATCAATATGGTAACTGCATAGCAACCAGATGGGGTTACCCTAGCAACCGAGTAACAAATCACATATCTCAGCATCAGAAAAACGTAGAGACTTCTGGGTTGGTTTATTTCAATCAGGATGTCAAGGACACTTGATAAGTATCACTATGGTAACTGCCTAGTAACCACATGGGGTTACCCTAGCAACCGAGTAACAAATCACATATCTCTGCACCATAAAATCGAAGAGACTTCTGGGTTGATTTATTTTAATCAGGATGGGAAGGTGACTTGATAAGTATCAATATGGTAACTGCCTAACAACCAGATGGGGTTACCCTAGCAACCGAGTAACAAATCACATATCTCTGCATCAGAAAAACGTAGAGACTTCTGGGTTGGTTCATTTCAATCAAGATGGCAAAGACACTTGATTAGAATCACTATGGTAACTGCCTAGCAACAAGGAGGGGTTACCCTAGCAACCAAGTAACAAATCACATATCTCTGGATCAGAACATCGTAGACACTTCCGGGATGACTAATTTTTCTCAGGATAGCATGGAGACTTGATAAATATCACTATGGTAACTGCCTAGCAACCAGATGGGGGTACCCTAGCAACCGAGTAAAAAAACACATATCTCAGCAGTTATAAAATGCTATTTGACGAGTTTTGCCACAGCAAGCACCACTCACATTTTCTTCAGGAAATGTACATTCTAGTTAACAATACAAGTCTGTTTGGTGGCCGGCACACCGAAAAGTACCGATTCTCCCTATGGCCAGTCCACCAGTCTTCTGCACTGCAAGGAATGAGGATTTCAGAGATGAACTGATTGAGATTGTGAGACTGCAGTCAGTATTGAACTTGTGATTATCTCATACCTGAAGCTCGTCATTCATCATCCATTTAGCTAAACGTTTCTGTTCTCTCTGGATCTTCCTTGATCTTATCCCTGCTTTCAAGTTGAGTGTCCGTGTAATGATGCAACACCCAAGGTTTGTCACTCACAGCTCAATGCTGTGAGTGACAGCATTAAAAACTGAAAAACTGAAAGTTTTAAGATGTAATTACCAATTTGTTTCTGTTTTTAATGACTCTACACACTGTCTGCACATCTATTAAATATTCATCTTACTCACAGGGATCAACACATCCATTCGACTGACAACACATTTATTCTGTAACAGATTTTCATAGGTCATTTGTTTTTATTTATTTATTTTAACTTAGTTTTGTGCTTATTTATTAATCTTACTTATGGTTATATTTGTAACTTTATGGTTAATGTTAACTGATTTAATGTTTATGATTTTTATTTTGATAATAACTACTAACTAGACATTTAGCTTATTATTACAAACCTGTGGATTTATGATGTCAATTCTTTTAACTATTGAATTATAAAATGTAATTTATTGCTTCTGTTATTGTAAATACAAACTATTAAAAATGCTTTACTAAATACTGTAATACCTAAATGTGTTTTATATGGCTATTCTGCTTTCTTAGTGATATAGTATCTAAAGTGCCGTTCCATCAAGCACACATTTGAGCACTCAGACTTTCAAAGTACACTGTTTTAAACATGTATGAGCGCATACGGACATGTTTGACACTTGCACACTGCTTTGTGATTCTCTTTAGTCAATAGCAGATGCATGCGCTGATGCAAAGAGAACTGCGCTGATGATAAAATATGCCTCATGTTCACTGTGTGTGTGATTTACTTGAATGCAGAACACTGAAGTATATTTGGCCTTGAAAGCACAAACTCTTCTTATCAGTCCGCCTAAAAATACAGACATGTTTACAAGAGACCAGGTTGATAAGTGCTTACAAGGACAAAATAATAACTGGATTTGTCAGATTAGCTTCTGAATATCTCTAATAATAATATTAGTTTATTTAAAATTAAAACATATTTATGAAAACATTATTGCAATTACAAGGAATACAATCAATGATTAGCAACAAATCTCATGAAATCATTTTCTATTTAAATAAGAATGCAATTTTCTGATTTGCTTTCAATGTTTTAATGCGTTTTCATATTTTTTATTCATATCTAAAAACTCTTTTTCACATATCCCAGTGCTCCGGTGTTTTCTTCTCCTGCTCTCTTCTTGATGTTCTTCAGTGTTTCAGCTTTCTCAGGTTCATTGATTTCCTTCAACTTCTCAATGAGAAAATCAATGTGCAGAAGAGTGAACAGAGAATCAGTGTTGAGGGCGATCATCTCCAGAGAGTCAACACAATGATACGCTTCATACACCAGCTTTATCTTCTCTTTCTCTAATTCTTGCAGATCTTCTTCCAGTTTCTTGATCTCAGACTCATCATCACAAATCATCTTCTCATATTTCTTCTTTAATCCTTCATCAGTTCTCTTCTCCTTCTTTGTCTTTGTTACATATATTTTGTCTTCTTTGACATGTTTGTTGGAGTGGCATTTATTTGTGCACACTGTACAGTGATTATTCTTCATCACACTACACCATGAGAGATCTCTGACCCACCAGCAATATGGATAGTGACAGTTCTCCTTACAGACGGTGCAGCACGTCGCCTCTTTAGTCAAAACACCTATATCAGGATTGATGGGAATCTTCTTTTTGTAGTTCACTTCAACTTCGTACTGAAAATTCTTGTCCTCTACATCCTTCTTGTGTTTCTCAAGAGTTTCTTTAGTTTTTTTCAACTCTTTCTGTTTTTGTTCCATTTGTTGAACATGTAATTTTAGTTTGGAGATGTTTTCCTCCAACTGCTTCCTTTGATTTAAAACATCTTGAGTTATTTTCAAGGTTCTTGGTTTTATTGTGTCAAGAAAATTTAAAAATCCCTCCATTCCTCTAAAACTGAGTTTCCATGATTGTTCCTGGATTGTTTGAGATTCTTCATCAAAGGGATCTGATTGACAGTTGTCAAACAGGAAATACACGGGCTGATTCTTCTCATTTACAGCACACTTGATTTTCGCCTGTTTAACGGCCATCAGGGCATTTTTAGGGTGAGCTCCAGTTGAGTGTGTGAAGAGCAAGACAATATTTTCAGCAATATCTTTGCCAAATAAAGACTGAATAGCATCAAATATGTATCGTTGTCTGTCAGAGAGTCGTGTTTGTGTTGCATCAATCACCAGACACACTGCATGTATTTTATGAACTCCTTCTGCAGATTTGCTTAAACTGAGCAGCTTCATTGCAATCTTTTGATCAAACTCAATCCCACGTCTGTCTCCATATCCTGGTGTGTCAATGATGGTTAAATCGACTGAACCCTCCTGTAGATATAAATCATAAACAGTGACATCAGATGTCTGGATTTGAGCTTTCCCATCACTCTGATCATCTGTGATCTCAAACCAAACTTTATCTTCTCTCTGAACACGTAAGATGAAGTTGATCATAGTATTGATCAGAGTTGTTTTTCCTGTGCTGGTTTCTCCCACCATCAGAATGATTTTATGGGGTTGTTTTTGTCTCTCTCCCCAAATGTTATTTTTCTATATGGTTCAGATTCATCAGTGAGGTCTTCTCTCAGTTTCAGACGGTATCGAGCAGGATTTCCATCTTCAACTGAACAACTTTCCTTGGTGATTTGAAATTTGCTTGAATCTTGGCCTGAACTCATCATATTTATCTGTAATGTAAAACAAAATAACAAAAAAGATAAATAATTCTCACTGTTTTATAATTGCATTAGATTTCTTAGACTTAGACACATAACAGCATCCCTTGGGTCAAAACAGAACTTTGTGTTATTTGATACATTTTTATTATAATTAAAATGTTATTCCCTTGTTATTATTTTCTTTATATTATAATTGTTTTATGAACAATGTGTACATTATTACATGCAGAAATTTATTAAAAACCAAAATTAAAATTGTGTGGTTTTAAAATGGCCATTAAATCTCTTATTAATGATCTCTACAACAGCTATCTTCACTAATATTATCACCACATTAGAGAATTTTTAAGTGCTATGATGAGTTATTGAATAAACTTTTAAAAATGTACATCAAACGGCCAATTGATATTGCATTTTTTTTACAACAAAACATTTGATGAACAATCACCTTGAGATCTGACTGACATGGTGTTATTTATTATTTCCTCGCAGCTACAGTATATCTAACAGCTTTATTAACCCACACGGACTATACAGACTATAATGACAGCGGATAATGATGTAGTTCTAACTATAGAAGAGAATCTGTCAAACGTCCTCTAAATCAGTATGTTACTAAATAAAGCAAATACACAATAAATTCTGTTTTTAGGCAAATATTGAAGAAAATTCTATGTTTTCATAACACATGGAAATTTAGAATATTGCATTGGGTGGGGGCATTTAAAATACAATTGTAATGTTTCCCTATTTTTACATATATTAGCAAGAATTTTCAGTATATGCATTACTTCAAATTACTGATTATGATCACAAATTATAATTATATTCATACATTTGATCATAATGCCAGTACATAATTAAAATGTGAACGTATAAAAAGTAAATAAAATATTTTTCTTTATTATGTATGAAAATTAATTATTAACATTCCAATCATGACTGGACAGGAAACGTTTTTCTGGCAGCAATGTTGCATTTAAATATTCTTGAGATGCAGTTCCTATATCAGCTTCAAATACATCAGGTTTGGTGTCAATCATCAAACATCATTGGTTCTTGCATATCTTATGACCAATCTCCATTATTACCAAACCTGTCTGATTGGGATATTGATATATTCTTATAGAAATAACAATTCTTGATAAAATAATAATAATAATAATATAATATTATATTAACTTCAGAGTAGTCATTCCCATCAAATATATTACATGCAGCAACATTTTCTGGACAACTTAATGCACCCTTTACAGCTGACCAGAAAATGTTCATTTCAATTTACAGACCCAAAGTCTGACAGCATTAAATCAGTTTATTAATGCATCAAATCTACAATAATAATCATTCCATGGAGACGATTGAAGAACAATTATGAATTTCACTTTTAACAACAATATTATTTTTAGTATCAGTCCATGGTATTGCCATAAACGACTCGAACAAACTTTAAAGTTGAAAAGATTGTGGTTTTCTGTGTCGGTTGGGTCACGCAGATCCATTTTAAACTATAATTATATATATAGGTCTTTGGTGCAAAAAGTCACTGAAAGTGTTAACTGCCCATTTAGTTGTCTTTTTCGTATTGACCTCATCTTTGTCGTCTTCGATCTTATCTAGCTCTGTCGGTGTTAATTCTTTGTGCCGCTTTCAAGTCTTCTCCAAGTCTTCTATTTCGTCTTGTGCCTGGGCCCATTTCTCAAAATTGCCAAATTCACCATACAAATTAAACGATATGCAAAAATCATCCATTTAGCCTACCTAAATAAACGTTTTCATATGTTTTTCTCACTCTGTTTGCAAGTGTAACTGTGTTACTATGGTTACCAATGATTATAGTAGCGGATTAATTTCGAACTGTAATCAAACTGACTAGAACTACCTGTGCATTAAACGGTTTTACTGCACACCTTCCAGCCAATCAGAATCGAGTATATAAACAGCCCGTGGTATAAAATCCTTTAATGCATGGCTAGCCGTGGATTATCCCTTAATGCACGATGCAGAGGCGAAGAACCACCCGACGCGTTTTCGTCAATATAGTAAGACTCGCTGCACTCAACAGGAGTCAGAAAGCACGTCTTTCTGTTATATGGATTTTAATCGCCGCTTGACCATATATAAACTATAAACAAATGTATAACGGTGAGTGATTTCAGAAAAAGAAAGAAAAAAAAAAAATACCTTTATTTGTATTTGCCATTGCCAGCTCGGGAAGATGCTTTACCCAGCCTTTTCTCTGTCTATCTCCAACAAAGCGGCTAAAACCATCAATACATTACATTTTGATTACATCTGGAAAAGAAAACCCCATTATCTGAAAAAAGCCACTATAGTGAAGGACTATGAAGATGGTGGGCTACAAGCCATAGACTTTGATTGTATAAATGGAACCTTAAAGACTAAATGGTTAAGATGCTTTCTAGCAAACAGTAGTAGCTTCTGGTATTGTGTCTCCAGGGAACTGTTTAAAAAAACTGAAGGTATTGATTTTCTTTTATGCTGTGATTTTGATGTTCCAAAACTTTCTGTAAAATTGTCTGCATTTCATTCACAAGTTCTGTTATATTGGAAAATATTGTACAAACACAATTTTACTCCCCATGATGTACCCATCTGGAATTGCAGATTCATTCTCTTTAGAAATAAGTCCCTGTATTTCAGTGAATGGATGGAAAACAACATTTGGTCTGTCACACATTTACTGGACAATTATGGCAATGTTTTATCTTCTGAAGATTTTGGTACAAAATTTAATTTTCAGTGCAATCGTAAACATTACAATATGGTTATCCAAAGCATCCCTTCTGCCTTCCTTTTGATGGCAAAAAATGCACTACCTCATTTGTTCAACCCCCCTCTTCTCCCTTCGTTGATGACTGCTGGTCACCAGTTCTGTAGTAAGACTTTGCAGAACAGATTGTTCCGTGATCTCTTTACTCTGACTTTATACCCAATGCAATACAGCCGAAATGCTGCTTCTCTTATCTTCAGTCATTCTTCTCTGAAGAAACTACGCACAGATTTCTTAAAGTTACCTTTACCACCAAAAGATAAAGAGCTCCATTTCAAAATATTTAATGATATAAGAGTTTTCGTTTTTGAAGCATTAAAAGAGTGTATAGTTAAATCTGAATTAACCCCATCAATGAAACATGGCTTAATTATCCTCATTCCAAAGCCGAATAAGGGCATATTATATTTAGACAATTGGAGACCAATAACTCTTTTATCAAATGACTTTAAATTGCTTTCTCATGTTTTTGCAAATAGACTCAATCTGCTTTTATCAAAGGGAGAAGTATTCACAGTCATGTTAGTCCTTGATATGCTCAACTGTAATTATTTAATTCCTCAGTCAAGTTTATTTTTATTTCTAGACTTTTTCAAGGCATTTGATACAATTGAACATCCTTTTCTGTTCAAGTCTCTTGAATTGTTTGGTTTTGGTCCAATGTTTCGCAGAGTAATTTCCATGTTTTATAATGATATTTATAGTAGTGTATCCCTTAATCAAGGCTCATCACCCAGAACAAATGAGGAATTCGTCAAGGATGCCCTATTTCACCATTATTATTCAATTTAGCAGAACTAATGTCTTTATTCATTAAAAGGTTTGAGGATAATATAGGGATTGATATTCTTGGTAGGACTTTTACCATAAGCCAATTTGCAGATGACACTGTTTTATTTCTTAAATATATAGAGGTGGTTCCATTAGTTATGGACAGAATTGCTATATTTTCAAAAGCTTCAGGACTGACCCTAAACTTGAAAAAGTGTGAATTAATGGCAAATCTATATTGGGCTGAATTCTTCTAACTAAAACCGAGGGAATATCCAACCTTATTTATTTATCCCATGCCCTGTATACTGCCACAAAAATAATCAAATCAGTGAATTCCATCTTGTTTAAATTTATTTGGAAAAACAAAACACACTATTTACGTAAATTCCATATGGTTAAAGAGTATGACCATGGTGGTTTGAAAGCCATTGATTTTGAATCTCTCCTAGGTACATTCAGAATAAAATGGCTGAAAGAGTGTTTATCAAAGCCACATTCAATATGGTACCACATTCCTAACCATATTTTTAAAACTATAGGTGGCCTCGAGTTCGTGTTAAAATGTGATATTGATTTATTTAAAATTCCTTTGAAATTGTCCAATTTTCATAAACAGGTACTGCTTTTTTGGAAAATGATATTTACCCACAACATTACCCCTCACAATGCCACTATTTGGAATAATAGGGCTGTAGTTATCAGTAGGAAGTCTCTTTATAAAAGTGATTGGTATGTCAAAGGCATTATTTTTATTCAAGATTTATTAGATGCAGAAGGGAATTTTTTTTATCTTATAATGAATTTATTAATAAATATAGTGTTAGAACTACAATTAAAAGTTATGATAAAGTATGTAAAGCTATACCCACCGGTTTGTTAAGAATAATTCAAAGTAGTTTATCTGATCCTGTATCTAGGCCTGTTCTTTCTCTGCCTTCCTTGAAAATTTGTAATTTGGAACTAGTTGATAAAAAGTGTAATAATAAACTTATATATAAAGTGTTTAAACATATTATCACTGGGGATTTTCAGTGTTATTTTCTAGGAGATGTTGAAGTTTCAGTAAGAGATAAATCTTTTACCTTTTATCTTGCATACCCTGTTGCTCCAAAGGTTAAGGAAACTCATTACAAAATCCTATTTAGGATTTACCCTGTAGGTGATTTTTTACATAAAAGATTTAATTTCGAGGTGGATCCTTGTGTTTTCTGTTCTTCCGTCCCTGAAACACTTAATCACCTTTTTTTTTTCAATGTGAATTTACTTCACAATTTTTGCTTGATATAAATGTTTATCAGTAAAAATTGAGACAATTCCTCCTATTGTTCTACAAGATATCCTTTTTTATAAAAACAGTTTGAATCCCCAAATTTCTGACATGGTTAATATGGTATTGTTGCTGGGTAAATATCATATTCATACATGTAAATGGAAAAAAAGCAAGCCCTCCTTTAATTTATTTTTATGTGATTTTGTGAAATCATTCCAGAGCTTCAAATATTTTAAAAAAGAAAATAGAAAGATTGAAGCTTTATGTTTTGCTATGTCAAAGTATTTGTTGTTTTAGTACATCCTTGTTTTGTGTTTTATATATGTATGTATGTATGTTTATGTATGTATGTGTATATGCATATATGTATATGAATCTATATATCATATTCGGTCTTGAATCTTGCTCTTTGTCCTTGTTCCTTTAAGTTTGTTCTGTGTCTTACATTGTTGAATGCTCCCTGTTTTTGTGATGTATAATTTGTAATAATAATTAAAAAAAAAAAAAATTAAAAAAAAGGAGAGGCGCCCAAACGAGCTCTTCTGTTTGGCCAAAATTCTCTGATCTCTGAACAGTGCACAAATCACTTTTGCTCCATATTTTACACAGACATGTGGTGCAAAAGGGAGAGCGCGCGAAAAACAGTGTTTGTAGCAGCAGATTCAAGCAGTTGTAGTTTTGTACTCGTGTTAGAAAACTATCAAAGAAAAAAACATTATTTGTGAGAAAATATTCTACAAGTGTGCAACTCTCATTGGATGAATTCACATACTGATTTGCGGATGAGCAAAATTTGTCTTCACATTTTTTGATGCGGGTGTGTGAATGTGTTTTGCACCACATTGACTGCAACAGAGTTTCTTAATTTGTGATTCGTAGAAAAGGATTTGTGCACCTGCAATCAAGAATTTGAGAAGGTGTAACTGTTGTGTTGTGTTTGTGGGAGAGAGAAAAAAATCTACAAGCTTGCAACTCTTAAAATACATTTCTCTGTTACTTCAAATTTACTGATACACATGTGTGACTAATCTCTACAACTACAAATAACACTGTCACAGGTGCTCATTTGATTTGCACCAAATATAAATTAATAGAGAATTCCACAATTAAATACTCTCTGCGAGATCGGAAATCTTTCCCAGTCAAATGCTCAATTGTACAATGAAGACATGAAAGAATAATGATGACACCGGTCCGCAAGATCATACATGTTTATTAGTGTTGATGCAGGGATCTTTGTGTGTGTTCGCTGGGATTCAAAGAAATATACCAATGTAAATAATTATTAAGATTACATATTCAGTTGAGGTGCTCTAACATTTGAGACCCTGCAGAACCGGGTCGTGATTGCAAAACAAAAAAATACCTTATACATCTCTACATTTATTATCGAATAGTAGTTTAGCCTACCTTTTGCTGCACTTCCATGTTCACGTAAAACATCCTCATGCACTCTGGCAATGTCACATGTCCGATTCCAAATGGAATATTTGCTCATTCTCACGGTCTCTCCACACTCCCTGTCGATATCCTCGTTCTTCGCTTTGATTTATATTTTGCATTTATTTAGGATATAATGTTTGAGCTCCATAACCTCAGGCCTATTGCTTATTTCGCAGATTCCCAAATATCACGGAGAGCATTCTGGGTTGAGTGACCGGCGCTGAGCGAGCAGAGGGGAACTTAAAAAAGACACTCTCCACTTACGTGCTCTAAATGAAACGCACTGTCACTACTCGATCTGTACCGGAAATATAATAAAGGGGGGTTAAAAACAATTGATTTTGAATCTATGGTTGGAGTTTTTAGAGTTAACTGGGTAAAAGCCTTTTTAGATAAACCTGATTCTCTATGGTATCATATTCCCAAAAGTATTTTTGATAAAGTGGGAGGCTTGGAGTTCCTTTTAAAGTGTGATTTTGAGGTATCAAAATTGCCAGTAAAACTGTCTGAATATCATAAACAAGTTCTTCATTACTGGAGGATGGTATTTACTCATAATTTTACACCACATGGCTCCACCTTGTGGAATAACGAGTAATAACAATAAGTAGGAAAACACTTTTTTTCAGGAATTGGTTTAAAAAGGGTATCATTTTCACCACAGATATATTAGATGAACAAGGTAATTTTCTTAGGTTTTCGGATTTTAAAACAAAATTTAATATACAAAGTTTAATTAGGGATTATATCAAGGTATGTAAAGCAATACCAATAGCCCTATTAAATATGATACAAAACTATTTACATTATCCCAAAAGTCAAATAAATTTGCCTATACTGCAACTAAACCAAATTCCCCTGAATAGCAAAAAATTTAACAATAATTGTATTAGAAAAATATTCAAATGTAGACTTTTTCATGACTTTGACCAGAATACAAAAATAAGACATTACGATGAAAAAATAACAAATAATTACATCAGGTTCATGAAATGGCCTATACCTCCTAAAATAAAAGAAATTAAATTCAAAATGATAAATGGATATTATCCAGCAGCAGCAATGCTTAAAAAAAGATTTGGTTTTGAAGTGGAGCCATGTATGTTCTGCTCCCAGGAAGATGAAACTATTGAACATTTGTTTTTCTCTTGTCCAGTGATACAAAGATTCTGGCAAGATGTCATGAATTGGCTGGAAATAAAAATGGAGAGAACTATACAATTAAAAGGTGGAGCAAATTATTTTTGGTAATGAAAACCTTCCGAAGGAACTCTTTAGAATTTACAATATCATAACAATTATGGGTAAATACCATATTCATAAATGTAAATGGCAAAATAAAAATCCATCTCTAATGTTGTTTAAAATTGAACTGAGGGAATACTTTGCTTCTTGGAATCTTCTGAAAGTCTCCAGTGATAACATTTACTCTCTATGTGAAGATGTCTCAAAATATTTGTCATTATAATTTGTAAAGCTTCCACGAAACTTTCTTTTAAGAATATATAAAGACTGAGGACAATTTATATATGTGAAGAACTTTGACATGCCTTATGGACTGAAGTGCCTTTGCTTAATTTATTTTATTTTAGTTTCATTTGTATTTAATTTCTTTATCGGAATTTGTTTTATTTAATTGTGTTTATGTTCTGCACATGAGTCTCCCAACGAGAGATTTTGTAAATTGTATTTTGTAAATAAGTATGTTCAATAAAAAAAAAAAAAAAAAAAAAAAAAAAAATCTGTACCGGAAACACGATTGGTACTGCGCATGTGCGAAAATGCGTCTACTTCCTGTCTGAAGTATGTCGAAACAATTTACATTTTTTATTTTTATTTATTTTTTCTGATTGGTCCTGTCTTTTTTTTTTTTTTATTGCATTAAACTATATATATATATATATATATATATATATATATATATATATATATATATATATATATATATATATATATATATTTAATAACAACAGTGGGGACATATTGCTAACAAAGGGACAAATAAAAAAATACATAAGATATCACATATAAAGATTACATTTTCAATGTGACACGGATGTTATATGTTTTTGAAGCCTTGGCGTTCAGAGGTTTAGACATATTATTAAAAGAGGCGCAATTGTAGACAGTATTTATTTGACACTACCCGATCATAGACTGTAAAAAAAGATGGACGACGCCCCTTCACTCTTTTCCATTGGTGAGAAATGAAGCCGCCAGTGTCCCGATATGGCGCTGACATTTTGAGACTTGAGTCTGCGCAGTTGCGATTTCGGGACCAGACCTGCGCAGTAGTGAGCAGGAAGTAAAGCCGCGAAATCAAGGCCCCGCCCTCACTCTCGCTGAATCAATCGCAAGCACACGCCCCTGCACTTTTGACTTCTGACTTATGACGGTGTGAAATAATTAATTATAGAAATTTAGATATTAAATGTAAAGCTCCAATCTCCTCAGTCCTCTGAAGATCCCGAAAAAACGTCAGTTGGTGCTTCAGTGACTACTTCGCTTAGAGAACCTGTCAATCACAGCTGTCAATCATGATGTCACAGCACCGTTTTTATAGCATCAAATAACTAAAAACAAACTTATTTTGAAAACAAACACTTGAAATGACAGCAACGTGATAGAAACAACAGTAAATGACAGAAACTATCTTTGGAAAAAAGATATGTGAAGTGTAATTTAATTGTTTAGTTGGTCTCACGTCCCGTTGAATAACATGGGGAGGCGGGGCTTATGACCTATACTAGGACCAGTCACCGGGGGGCGATCGAGACATTTTGTCTTCACTTTTGAGGGCTTGTGCGGCACACTTGTACCCGATCAGTACCGGAGATAGCTTATCTAGTGATTCTCTTGATATAAAGACAATAATTGTATTGTTCCTATTGATGCATTTTTCTTCTCCCCTACGATAGTTTTGTATGTTTTTTTCTTGTTAATAATCAAAATAAAATAAAAAATACACTTTTGTAAAATATATTTCAAGGTTAATATGTGGCACAAATTAAGTTGATAAAATAAAATATATGGAAAAATAAATTAATATATTTTTATATATTTTTATATATATATATATATTTTTTTTTTGTATTGCTTAATGTGAACATTCAGTTCACAGTGTGGTACAACAAAGTTAATACACAACAATAAATATAAAGAATAACAGCAATATAAGAATAGTTAAGGAAACTACTTTACCAACACCATAACTCAAAAAAGACACAAAACTAAAAAGTAACTAAAATAATAAACAAGAAAGAAAAAGAAAGTGGGAATTATTTAAATTAAAAGAAAATTACACATTAATTAAATTAAAATGTTTGTAGGCCGTGCAAATTGTAGCCTTCATGTTCTGAGTGCTTTTTTGTTAAGTGAAGATGAATTTGTAATCAGATACTGTTTTATCTCTTGTAAGAATACCAAAAAAATAGGTTTACAATTAAAAATATTTACATTTATGAATATAAAATCTACATAGGAAAATAATAAAATTTATTATAAAGCAGGCATTTGGATCTGCTTCAACAAATTCAAAAATAACAGTTTTAGGATTATTTGAAAAACTTAGATTTTTAGATAAACAAACTAACATCTTCCCAAAGTTGCAAAGAAGTAATGCACGACCAAAACAAATGAAGAGAGGTTTCAGTGTCATTGTGACAAAAAGAGCAATTAGTGTCAAAATCAGATCTAAAATGTTTCTTTAAGACATTTTTGACAGGGTAAATATTGTGAATTAATTAAAAATATATTTCTTTTACTTTGTTTGTGAGGAAAAAGCTTTTTTGCATAGACCATATATTTTTCCAATATAAATGATCAAAGAGTCCAATATGAGATTATAGGAGGGGCAGAGACAATGTTCTCAAGGAATAGAGCTCTTATTTTATGATTCCTTCCTTTTTTTTCAGTGAAACATATCTCACCAATAGGTGTGCTGACAGGTTCAGGAGAGGGTAATGAACCCATAAGAGAGAGTATTATTTTTGAAAATCACATGTAAGCCAGATGGAACAGCATCCATAACTGTTATTCTGAATGAAATTCAGTATACCTAAAAAGCAAACCATCGTTATTAAAGAGCTGTCTTACATGAAATATTCCATTACTGAACCAGTAATTATAGAACAAAGAACAAATATAGAACAAAAATAATTTTCCTATAACAAACAATAGGAAAATTATAGAATTTTCCTATTGTTCCATATGTAACACAGATGAGGAGAAAAGTTTAGTGCCAAAAGTCCATGCCAAAAGAACTTGTTGGTGAAAGTTAGATAGCTTGACAGGGACTTTTTGAATACCATAATTACATAAAAAAAGAAAATTTGCACCACCAAGTTGTGAGAAGGCAAGTTGAGGGAAAATATTCCAAATAGAGGTGGTTTTTTTAAGGAATCGATTAAGCCAGTTTTATTAATTGTGTTATTTAGTGAGCTGAAATCAATGAATTGTAAGCCACCTTTTTTGTGAGAATTTAATATCACTGACTTTTTCAAATAATGGTATTTGTTTTTCCATAAAAATGTAATTAATATCCCATTGATTACTTTACACGTGGGCTTATCAATGTACAATGCCTGAGTGGTATTAATTAGGCGAGACAGACCCTCTGATTTAACAAGCAAATCTCTGCCTTTCAAAGATAGGTCTCTCTGCAGCCCCGCAATTAAGCCGTTTCATTGTTTATGTAACAATTGTGTTCAAATTAGCAGTGCATTTTGTTATGATGAATGCAGGAGGAGACAGACAAGGGGTTGGATCTACGTGCGGTTTTATTTTATAAATCAAAGTGAATACAAAATTAACAGGAACAAAAGAAAACATTCACGGGGGGACAAAACTGAAACTAAAACACGAGCACAATGGAGGAACACGGAACTAGGGAAACACACGGCTGGAACGAACACGGGAAGAAAGGCAAGGTAGGCAAAACATAGGAGCATAAACATACATCAACCTACAACATTCAACGATCGACAAGGACTGGGGGAACAAACAGGGTTTAAATACACATACAGGATGATGACAAATAACAAGCAGGTGCGAACAATGACATAGTGTTGAGGACCGGGAACCATGGTGACGGTGACATGGAAAACGCGGGGCAGACAACCAGGGAATCGTAACACATATAGAGTTATATTTGGTTATTTGTATCCCCAAATATGTAACAGTTTTTAACTGAAATACCACAAATTGTATCGTACTGTTTTTAATCGGAAGTAATTCACATGTATTGAGATTAAGAGGTAAAAGCCTCAGGCTTTAGAAAAGACATGAAAAGTACATAGGGCTGCTGTTAAACTAAATAGTTTACATTTGTTAGAACCCATTTGGGAAATACATATGTGTATATAAGTGTGTGTGCGCATTTATTTACATTTAATATTTTATTTTCTAAAGATATGTTCTACTTATTTCAAAATACTTTAACAAATGTCTGCATTTAAGAAACACACAGGATAAAGTTATTTATTCATTCAATTTATTTAATAAATTAATGAATTGCTTCCATCCCTCACTCACTCACTCACTCACTGGAACATGGCATTGACCTTCAGGCCTTGTTCATCAACACAGTATGACAAAAAAATTTCCATGTCCTCTTGAAACTGAAATATAAACAAAAAGTAATCCTTTGTATTGGAGAATTCACCTCCAGGACCTTCCTGAGGGCATTTTGTTGTTCATCACTGTTCATTTGCAGAAATGTAGGCTCTCTCACATCCCCATGGAATAAGTCTCTGTGATTGTGAACCCAGTGCCAAGCTGTATGAAGGTCTTTTACAATGGTCGGCTGTTGCACATGGTGAAATAAATGATATATATATAAATGGCATGTAAACTAATTAAACTATTTATCCAGCATGCATGCAACTGCTTGATATATGACCACTAAAATCATTTACCTTATCAGTGTCCTCTTCAACCACAACTCTTCTGCTGGGCAACAGTTTTGTGGTGGTGGATTTTGACACCCTAAAGACAGGCTCAAGGGTTCCCTGAAGGAGTTGGGATGCTTCTTCTGTCCAGTATGCAAATCTCTGTCCATAACTTTGGAAAATATGTAAATGTATATGCACTCTATTTTTAAAACAACTTTCTAGTATCACTTTGCCAACAGTGAAGTTACTGAAATTTTATCTGTAGAGTCTGTCATACCCTTCTAGGCAAAACCTCTCCATCAGCTGAATGCACCACCACTGGCGAATCAATGGCACCTCCTCCTAAAAACACAAAAACATAAATACAAATAAAAATGGACATATACCAGTAGTTTGATGGCATACTTGTGTAAGGCAGGGTGCCAATGTGTTTGCATTCAAAGGCAAAGAGCAAATGTATGATCTTTGAGAAAATCAACAAACTAACTTTCTCGCAATTAGCAACTCTTCCTGAGGCACCACACCCCACTGAGCGAAGACTGCAAATTCACACCTCATTGTTGCCCTTCCACATCTGTCCCATTCTCTCCTCTCTCCCCCATTCAGCTCAGAATCACCTAAGATCTGTATGTAACAAAAGTCTATGTCTGATGTATACAAATAATGTAACTAGTTGTAATGACTTGTGAGGAACAGGAGGAGGCAGACGAGTGTTAGGATCCAAGAGCGGTTTTATTGAATAAGCACAAAAATAAACAAACTCAGGAACAAAGTAAAAGGTCCACGATGGGAAAACACCAACTAAGAATACCGGTTTAAACACTGGAGGGGTGCAGGAGTGGCTGAGCAGCGCACATCCACGGAGGGTAGGGTAAACCTGAAACGACAGGAGGGTAACCTCGAAAGAACAGACAGACTGGCAGGGAACACGAACGGAGAGAGCGAGTCACAACAGACATGAGCGAAAACATGGAACGTCAATGCACGACAATAGGAAGGGAAAACAGTGGGGTTTAAATAAAGAGACACGGTGATGACAAAATGACAGACAGGTGCGGACAATAACACACTGACAGGGCCGGAAAAGACGGGAAGAAGGGAAGTGTAGTTCACACATGGACAGTGAGACTCAGGCGGGCAACAAGGAAGACATGACCGGGAGCGTGAACGGTAAAACAGAAAACACGGGCAGACAACAAGGGAGCGTGACATGGAAAGTGACTAGTGACGGGTGAAACAGAAAACACGGGGCGGACAACACGAAACACAGTGCAGACGACACGAAACATGGTGCAGATGACACAAAACACAGTGCAGGTGACACGAAACATGGTGCGGGTGACACGAAACCTTGACACTAGTGTAACATGTTTGGAATCATTTAAAATGTCTCAGTGCGTCTGGTATAGTGCTCTCATTCCCAGGTTTGTAAAACTTAATGACAGCAAAGTTATAAGGTCTTTGCCAAATGCTTTATAATTCTGGAGGTCTGTCTCCATCCCTGCTTGTATGTTAATGAAGTATGTCCCCAGGACTTCCAAACCTAACCACTCCCAAAATTCCCTTTGTCCATGGTTTGGGTATTTAAGGACAGGCGACACATTGCTCAGAGCTCTCTGTAATCAGACGAACCCAAACAGTTTACTGTTTGTAATTTATACCAGGTGATTGCAATTCGAATTTCTTATGTTTTGATAAAATGTCTAACTTTGATTATCACTGTCTAATTGGAATTGATGAATTGATTATGTTACCTGATCAATAAATTGTCAACATTTGATTTTATTCTGACTGACTCTGACATTGTGTTTCCCAAACAGATTAAACGATTCGTATGTTACCGCAAGTCTGCGTCAGATTAGTGACGACTAATATTTGGCATCGATTCAAGTGTACTTGGTTTGCAAAGACAAAAAGGGAATTTCCGTTTAGAACAGCAAACGCTGCTTGACCAATCTAAATCTGGGTGTCTTACCTCTGTTTTAATTTGATGTTTCTCCAGATAAGTGTACGTGGGAAACACGCATGGCCAATCCAAAGCTATTATAAGAGAAGTTATGTTGGTCAACTTACATCTGTAATAGTGGCCGTGACCTCTACTGAAGAAAACATTAAGTTACATTCAAGTGTGTGCAATTCCATGGGGCTATACTGAAGTATCTTTGATTGTGTGTACGTGAACGTAACCGATCTCAGTTATATAGTAATTACCTCTGTTTGATGATCCAATACTGGCCGCTTGTGATCGTGAGACCCGCGGTGTAGAGAAAACACGCGAGGACCTCAAAGCGACATAGTTTCTTAATCTAAACGGGTAAAATATAATTAAAGAGTTAAAGGAATAATCAAACTTTCGCTCACTTTTAATGATACTCAGATATCATTAAAAACCTTTTTCATTTATGGAGTTAGATGAAATAACGAGGTAATACATAAGAGAAAATGTATTTCATTTAATATTGTTGTGTTGCGTAACAAGAAAGACAGTAACGTGCAGAGACCTTCACCCGTATTATTGGAGACCGTCATTGGACCGATAAACGGGCTTACGCTTTGTTATGTTTCAGACATGTAATTAAAATGTTGATATTTTGGACAGGACACGACACACAATGTCATTAAAATAGGAATGAACAAACAAGGAACAGGTGCCACTCGCCAGCTGAAAGTTGGCATGATCAGCATTCCCATGGAAACAATCAGGGTTCCCATGGAAACATTGATTACGTGTTGCCTGATTGAATACTCGGGCTTTGTGGAAAATGCATGTCCATTGAAAGTTGGCATGATTAGCGTTCCTATGGAAACGCTGATTCCACGTGCCAGTAGCACCTGAAATCAGGGGCTGCTGGGTAATTTGGGCCGGCCCGCTGCTGTGTAATTACCAGCCAGTCCTACAGGTGATATAGGTGGCCGTCTTAGGCTCCAACATGCCCACGCTGACTTCATTACAAAGCGAAAATCTAGTAACATTTGCAAGACAAGCCTATTCAATGTCAAAATTATATTTTGAAATTACTTACACATCGTACAGCATATCCACATATGCGCATTAACTCTGTACCTCGCGTGGTCCTTATTATTTGATATACAAATCAAAATAATGCTGAAAACCAAAAACAACATATTAAATATAAGATAAGCTCTGAATAATTACTAAATGACAAATAACTGCAAGGTTCAGCTAATAAAATAACAGCAGCCTAAATAAAATGAGCAAACAGTAAAGCTATGAGCAGTACATAGTCATTTGCATAATTTATTCATAGTGTAAGAGCCAAATCAATAATTTGTGTAATTTATGTATATTAATATTATTTGCATGTTGTTTATTTTATTTCATTTTAAGTATTACGGGTTTAAAGTGTATCTTTATTAGTTTTTTGTTTTTGGTTATGTAATGCAGGCATTCGTATATTTTGGTTTCAGTTTCAGTTTCAGTTTCAGCTGACCGCGCCTGCTGGAGGAAAAATAGCAGCGTCTTCAAATAGGTTAAATGTGTGCAAGCAGTATGGAAAGAGAAACAGTTATTTTACTGTGTAAAGCACACGAAAGGTAACTTTGATAGGTTAGGAGGACACATTTTATAAGCTGTAGTTGTATTAAGGAGTTACATATACATACTTCTGTGATATAAAGCCTTTTCTTTTTGTATTTTTGTGCTTGTGACAATCAAACTTGGATGTGTTCACAGACTTCTGGCCTAGTGTGTTTCACGTGTACGATCCCGTTCTCTTGCACCATAGGATCAAGGAAAGTGAATTTCGACTTTGCTCCTATACATACCACAAAGCATTTCTGGGAGCTGAAACACGGATTGCCTGAATAATGCTCACGCCTGATAGATAAGTCATGAAAAATAATACTTATTGGCTATTTGAGTCTTTGAGGCTTACTTTGTTTAAAAGAAAGCAGAAACAGCTTGTTAATGAATAATCTGAGGGGGGAATTTAAACACTGCAGGTATAAAGATGCAACAAATATGAGCAATTCATCTGCAAACTATCTTTAAAGATCTGCACTTTAAAAGGTATGTTTATTTATTTATTTTACATATATTTATAAATGTACACATTCTGGCCAAATTTGGTTTCACTTATTTTTTAAAACAAACATTTACACATAGTTATGTGAGTAATTGACATTACATTTTAAGCATTGTCTTCAGTGTCCTGCTGTGACACTTTCTTCATCTAACTAGTGGCTCTGGAGTGCAATATTACTTGTTCGACCATCTTTATGCAGAGAAAACACAACACTCCTCCTCTTCTTTGTGTAAGTTTTAAGATTTAAATATTAATTTGTTTCTGTTTTTAATGACTACACACTGTCTGCACATCTATTAAATATTCCTCTTACTCTCAGGGATCAACACATCCATCCTTAAATCTATATGCTGTCAAGACCCCTCAGTGCAGAGAGTCTGCATCAAACTGATGACATGAAGATGACTGAAGTGAAGTTTAATTTGACTTTATTAGTGATATAGTATATTAAGTTTATAAACAATTTAATAAAATTATCCATTAAACGTTCTTCTGGTAATAAAACAAAAACTAAATTTAAAGATTACCAGATGTCATGATGTTGAGAACCACTAAAAGTTTCTATATAGATCATTTTCACATGACATAGAACCCTTGAAAAGATCCTTTTAGGGGTTCCAAATATGAAGTGTTTAATAGAACCATTTTGGGTTCTATATGGAACATTCATCAAGAGTTTACTCCACACAAAACTGGAGAACACTTTCTCAATCTAGTAAGATCTGATTGGCTGGTTTGACAAACTCTGTGTGTAAAGGATTGTGTATGCTATACTTATTTCAAGTGCCGTTCCATCTAGTGCACATTTGAGCACTCAGACTTTCAAAGTACACTCTTTTAAACATGCATGAGCGCATACGGACATGTTTGACACATGCACACTGCTTTGTGATTCTCTTTAGTCAATAGCAGATGCATCAAACTGATGCAAAGAGAACTGCGCTGATGATAAAATATGCCTCATGTTCACTGTGTGTGTGATTTACTTGAATGCAGAACACTGAAGTATATTTGGCCTTGAAGGCACAAACTCTTCTTATCAGTCCACCAAATACAGACATGTTCACAAGAGACCAGGTTGATAAGTGCTTATAAAGACAAAATAATAACTGGATTTGTCAGATTAGCCTTTTAATATTAGTTTATTTCAAATTAAAACATATTTATGAAAACATTATTGCAATTACAAAGAATTAAATCAATGATTAGCTACAAATCTCATGAAATCATTTTCTGTTTTAAATAAGAATGCAATTTTCTGATTTTCTTTCAATGTTTTAATGCATTTTCATATTTTTTATTAATTTCTTAAAAATCTTTTTTCATGTATTCCAGTGCTCCGGCGCTTGCTTCTCCTGATCTCTTCTTGATGTTCTTCAGTGTTTCAGCTTTCTCAGGTTCATTGATTTCCTTCAACTTCTCAATGAGAAAATCAATGTGCTGAAGAGTGAACAGAGAATCAGTCTTGAGGGCGATCATCTCCAGACATTCAACACAATGAAAAGCTTCAATCACCAGCTTTATCTTCTCTTTCTCTAATTCTTGCAGATCTTCCTCCAGTTTCTTGATCTCAGACTCAACATCATGAATCTTATCATCATATTCTTTCTTTAATCTTTCATTTGTTCTCTTCTCCTTCTTTGTCTTTGTTTCATATATTTTGTCTTCTTTGACATGTTTGGTGTAGTGGCATTTATTTGTGCACACTGTACAGTGATAATTCTTCATCACACTACACCATGAGAGATTTTTAACCCACCAGCATCCTGGATAGTGACAGTTCTCCTTACAGACGGTGCAGCACGTTGCATATTGGGTCACAAAACACAGAGGATCTGTGTCAATCTTCTCTTTGTAGGTCACTTCAACTTTGTTCTCATATTTTTTGTCCTCTACATCTCTCTTGTGTTTCTCAAGAGTTTCTTGAGTTTTTTTCAACTCTTTCTGTTTTTGTTCAATTTGTTGAACATGTAATTTTAGTTTGGAGATGTTTTCCTCCAACTGCTTCCTTTGATTTAAAACATCTTGAGTTATTTTCAAGGTTCTTGGTTGTATTGCGTCAAGAAACTTGAAGAATCCCTTCATTCCTGTAAAACTGAGATTCCATAATTGTTCCTGGATTGTTTGATATTCTTCATTAAAGGGATCTGATTGACAGTTGTCAAACAGGAAATACACGGGCTGATTCTTCTCATTTACAGCACACTTGATTTTGGCCTCTTTAACGGCCATCAGGGCATTTTTAGGATGAGCTCCAGTTGAATGTGTGAAGAGCAAGACAATATTTTCAGCAATATCTTTGCCAAATAAAGACTGAACAGCATCAAATATGTATCGTTGTCTGTCAGAGAGTCGTGTTTGTGTTGCATCAATCACCAGACACACTGCATCTATTTCATGAACTTCTGCAGATTTGCTTAAACTGAGCAGCTTCATGGCAATCTTGTCATCATTCTCTATACCACAAGTTTCTCCATATCCTGGTGTGTCAATGATGGTTAAATCAACTGAACTCTCCTGTAGATATAAATCATAAACAGTGACATCAGATGTCTGGCTTTGAGCTTTCCCATCGCTCTTGTCATCTGTGATCTCAAACCAAACTTTATCTTCTCTCTGAACACGTAAGATGAAGTTGATCATAGTATTGATCAGAGTTGTTTTTCCTGTGCCGGTTTCTCCCACCATCAGAATCCTTTTATGGGGTTTATTTTTGTCTCTCTCTCCAAATGTCATTTTTCTACATTGTTCAGATTCATCAGTGAGGTCTTCTCTCAGTTTCAGACGGTATCGAACCGGATTTCCATCTTCATCTGAACAAGTTTCCTTGGTGATTGGAACTTTGCTTGAATCTTGGCCTGAACTCATCATATTTATCTGTAATGTAAAACAAAATATCCAAAAAAATTTAAATAACTCTGACTGTTTTATAATTGCATTACATTTCTTAGACTTAGACACATAACAGCATCCCTTGGGTCAAAACAGAAGTTTGTTGTTATTTTAATTTTATTAATATTTATTATAATTATGCTGAAATTCCTTTGTTATTATGTTCTTTATTTTGAGGAAATGCTTGAGGTATTTATGCATTTGTACTTTAACAATTATTATAATTGTTTTAGGAACAATTGGTGTACATAATTACATACAGTAATGTATTAAAAACAGATGAAAATTGTGTGGTTTTAAAATGGACATTAAATATCTTATTAATGATCTCTGTAACAGCTATCTTCACTAATATTATCACCACATTAGAGAATTTATAAGTGCTATGATGAATTATTGAATAAAACTTTGAACAATTTACAGCAAATGCCAATTGATATTGAATTTTTTGACAACAAATCAGCTTTGTTATCATATCTCATGTTATCTGAACCATGCAAACATTTTCTATCCTATAATTGCTTGATCAAATTGATTAACAATTATCTTGTGATCTGACTGACATGCTGTTATTTACTGTTATTTTCTTGCAGCTAGTTACAGTATATCTTTATTAATCTGAACAGACTATAATGACAGTGAATAATGATGGAGTTCTTCCATTCTAACTATAGCAGAGAATCTGTCAAATGTCCTATAAATCAGTATGTTATGAAATAAAGCAAATGCACAATAAATTCTGTTTTTAGGTAAATATTGAAGAAATTCGATGTTCCCTTTACAAAAAGCTTCACTACGATGTTGCGCTGCTAAGCGCTACGGGGAACAGCTTTCGCTGTGAGCCGAGCTGAATAATGTGTGGAACACGTCAATGAACATTGACCGGAATTTATAGCCTCGGCTGATGTAATCATTAGATGCACCTGCGGCCAGGCTATAAATGGATACGTCACCAGGTGTCGTCAGATACTTCTTTTTTCAGAGCGATTCTGTTTCTGTGTGTTTCACAAACCCTGTCAAAACTTTCTTTCCTCTGTTAGGAGATAGAATCAGTTAGGCAGTGTGCAGTGAACGTTGTTCTATTTTTCTCTTCTGATAGAAAATATTATATATTTATATTTCTAAAAAAAAAAGAGAGAGAATGACTGAAAGCCGCAGACGGTGCGTGTTCCCCTCTTCTCCCTCTATAGTTGAAGACTGCACACATCAGTTTTTGCTGTTTGTTTGGGGGTAAGAGCACGCTGCTCTCGCGTTGCAGCAGGGCGGGTGCGAGCACTGCGATTTGCTTTAACAGGCAGAGTGCGTCGTGCTCGCCTCGCTTGCTTCCGGGAGTCAGCACTCACGAAAAGATCGTTCGTGGGGCTCGTGCATGGATTTGGCTGAGGAGCAAGAGACGGGTTGATCCCTTTCTCTCACTCTCTCCCCAAACCCAGCTGGTCCTTCACATGATCTCGAAGCGTGTTCCGACGCTTCTTCGGATCATGAGGTGGATCGCAATTGTCTTCCCGCCTCCGAGCTTTCCGTCCGCGATAAAAAATGTACGGAGGAATTGCTCGATGTTGTTACTCGTGCGGTTGCCAGATTGGACAGGTCACGCGAAAAAGAGACCCCCAAACGCTCCAAATTAGGGGATAGATTTTATCTTCCAGTCTAAGAAAGGGAACGCCTCATAGGTCCCTTCCCTTTCTTTGATAACCTCCATGAAGAGCTTTTTCGCTCATGGAGAACCCCTAAAAAAAAAAAAAAAAAAATATATATATATATATATATATATATATTTTCTTCCCGTGTTCACATACCCTCGACGTCATTATATTCGACTATCGTGGGTGCTGAGGCACGGGGGGTATTCAGTGATGCCGCCGGTCGAAGAGACGCTTGAGGGCTATCTCTCGCCGGGCTCGGCATCGTCACTTAAGAAGCCCTCTCTCCATTCAAAGCCTTGTAGGACAACCTCCACTTGGGAAGGGCTTATCAAGCAGCAGGTCAGGCTGGTGCTGCTCTGCACACTATGCTGTTTTTCAGGCGTACCAGGCTGACCTCCTGGACGACCTGAGTGTGGGTTCTGCGCTTGACGAGCAAACCTCAGACCCACCTCGGTTCTGACTGAAGGGAGGCTCAAAAGCAAAGCGTGGTGAGTCATGCTCCTCCTCCCAGGGATTGGGGACAGTCTCGCCGCCCTCGCCAGCCCCCGAAGCAAGACCTCAGGACTATAAATTCTAGTAAGAGAAAACCCTGACTGTCTTGCGCCTAGATTAGGGGTAGCTCCCTCGGGACGGGCGCGTGCTTCACTTCACCCCTCCCGGTACCCCCTCGAAGCCCCTCTATTCCCGCCACCTCTTGGTGTTTCGGGTTGCAGAGGCTTCCGTCAAATTGGGTGTTTTCAGCTGTTCCTGCATTTTATTCAGGACGCGAAACACCCGACAACCCTCAACAGGAAGTGTTAAAATATAATACCCATCTCAGAGATCCTGGCAGCATGGAAACCTCTGCCGGATATATTCTTTTCTGTGGGTCTTATAAGGGCGTCAGGATTTAATTCTCTGCCCGCTTTTCCGTGTTTCAACGGCGTGTTCTCACTACCGTAAACCGGATTTCTTTTTTGTAAAAAAAAAACTCAATCTCCTGGTTAAAGGGGCCATGGTATGTGTTCCCCTTCCAGAGAGAGAGTTAGGTTATTACACTAAATACTTCCCGTTTCCCATGGAGGGTGAGGGGTGGCGTCTGGCTTAGATCTTAAAGCTTGAACTACCCGTGGGTGTTCAAGTCCAAGATGATGCCTGTCAAGACGGTCGTGTCTCAAGCCCTACAACTTGTTTGGCTGGTCACCATCGATCTTATGACGCACTTCTATACTTCATTTAGAAGTTCTGCCACAACATGGAAAGTTCCTGAGGTTCACTTCCGGGGGCGAAGTCTTCCAGGGTCAGGTTCTTTCACTCAGCCTAGCCCTTTTTACCCGCACATTCACAATGCATGATGTAGCGCTGGCTCCTTGCGACTCCGGGGCATCTGCATTCTGAATTACGTAGACGACTGGCTGATCCTAGCGCAGTTCCAGGAACTAGCAGTTCAGCACAGGGACATCGTCTTAGCTCATCTGTTTCTCTGGGGTTGAGGCTCAACGCCAAGAAAATCATCCTCTCTCCCACTCAGAACACTGTCTATCGGGGCATCGTATGGAGTTCAATCTCAATGCGGGCACAACTGTCTTCCGCTAGGATTGAGTCCATTCAGATCACCCTGAGCAAAGTCAGGCTAGGTCAAGGTTGCACTGTTATCAGTATCAACGATTTCCAGGTCTCAGGGCGAACGCGTCCACGGTGATCCCTCTGGAGCTTCTGCTCATGAGACCGTTTTTGTTGTGGCCAAAAGCCAGGGGATTTCTTCCAAGGGCCAAAACCCCTGGGCTAAATAGGGTTACGCGCCTCAGGCTTCGTTCCCTTTCTATGTGGTTCAGACCCCGGTTTTCTGCCTTGGGTCCCACTCTAGGTGCGTCTTGATGTCGCAGACTGCTAACGACAGACGCCTCCATGACGGGCGGGGTAGCGGCCTTAAGTGGTCGTCCAGCTTAAGGGGATAGGAGGGTCAGTCAGCTCGGTTGTCACAGTCACTGTCTCGGGTTGATGGCTGTATTTCTGGCCCTGAAATACCTCCTCCTGAGGCTGCCATGTCTTGGTGCGGGTGGACAATACAGCGGTAGCCTCTTACATAAATCTTCAAGGAGACCCACGTTCTTGTCAGCTGTATTTCTGACACGTCGGATTCTCCTTAGGGCCCAGGGTAAGCTCCTGTCACTCAGGTCAGTTATATCCCTGGATGCCCGTATACTGGGAGCAGATTTACGGTCCAGACAGGAAATACCAACGGGGGAGTTAAGAACTCCACCCTAAGGTAGTAGTTGCCCAGAGTTCGCCAGCAAGGGTTTTTGCCTCTTACTGATAGCACCGCGCTGGCCGAACAGGGCTTGGTTCTCGGAGCTAATCTCTTCCCTCGACGACTCGCCTTGGGCGATTCCGAACAGGAAGGATCTTCTATCTCAGGCACAGGGCAATATTTCATCCCTGCCCCGAATTGTGGAATCTTTCATGTTTGGCCCCTAGGGGTACCAACTGAGGGACACAGGGCTTTTTAAATGCCAGGCTTTTTCCACTTGGAACAAGTTTGGGTGAGATCTTAGGGCAGAAGAGGACCTCTTCGCCTCTATGGATAGCGCAATGTCTCCTCTACTTCTCCCTGAAATCACCCAGCCCCCTTGGGTCTGGACGTTAAGACACATACATGACCCAGAATGCGTCTGTATGTATTTCTTTCCCCAGTTTCTCTGCTCCCAGGAGTCTTGGCGATGTTCACCAGCAAGGGTCTTGCCTCCTATCAATGGCGCCGCGTTGGCCGAACAGGATATGTTTCTCGGAGCTAATTCCTCTCCTCGATGGCTCGCCTTGGGCGATTCCGAACAGGGAGGACCTTCTCATCCTTGGCCCGAATTGTGAAACCTTTCATGTCTGGCCCCTAAGGGTACCAAATGAGGTTCACAGGGTTTTCTCTTGAGATTATCGAGACCATTTGAAGTGCTAGGGCTCCCTCCACTTAGAACTGATCTGGGTAGATTTTACAGGGCAGAAGAGGACCTCTTCGCCTCTGTTGATAGCGCAATGTCTCCTCTACTTCTCCCCGAGTCGCCCAGTCCCCCCCCTCCCCCTTGGGAGGGGCTGAACGTAGTAACGCAAATGCGCCTGCATGCGTTTCCTTCTACTAAAGTTCTTATTACAGAACCAGCTAACTGCCAGTTTGCTTCAGTTCTGGATTTTCTGTAGAAAGAACTGTCAGCGGGCACTTGCCCCACCACTGCCAGGTTCTATGTGGCCACTGCGGTTTGCCACGGCTTGGTGGGCGGGGTGCCCTCAAAGAGGCATCCTCATTATTGCCCGGGCCTACGAGGCGCACGGTCAAGCTTCGCCAGTAGGTTTCAGGGTGCACTCTACCAGAGGGCTCTCCTCCTCTAAAACCTTGGCTAGAGGTCTCCCTCTGCAGCAAGTTTGTGATGCGGCAGGTTGTCCGCACACATTCATTAGATTTTTATAGTTTGGATGTTTTGCCACTCCGGGATCTTATGCCCTTGAGTCGACATCACAAGCTCATGTCTGGACAAGTTTGTGATGCGGCAGGCTGGTCCTCTCCGCTCACATTCATCAGTTTTTATGACAAGTTTGTGTTGCGATAGGGTTCTCTTCGCACACATTCATCGAACTTTGTGGGCTAGATGCTTTGCTACTCCGGGCTCTTATGCCCTTGAGTCAACATCTCAGCCCATGCCTAAACAAGTTTGTGATGCGGCAGGTTGTCCTCTCCGCACACATTCATTGGACTTTTTTAGTTTGGATGTTCTGCACTCCGGGCTCTTATGCTCTTGAGTCGACATCTCAGCTCATACCTGAACAAGTTTGTGATGCGGCAGGCTGATCCTCTCCGCTCACATTCATCAGTTTTTATGACAAGTTTGTGTTGCGATAGGGTTCTCTTCGCACACATTCATCGAACTTTATGGGTTAGATGCTTTGCTACTCCGGGCTCTCATGCCCTTGAGTCGACATCTCAGCTCATGCCTGAACAAGTTTGTGAAGCGGCAGGCTGGTCCTATCCGCACACATTCATCAAAATTGAATGGTTTAGATGTTTATGCTACTCCGGGCTCTTTTGCCCTTGAGTCGACATCTCAGCTCATGCCTGAACAAGTTTGTGATGCTGCAGGCTGGTCCTCTCCGCTCACATTCATCAGTTTTTATGACAAGTTTGTGTTGCGATAGGGTTCTCTTCGCACACATTCATCGAACTTTATGGGTTAGATGCTTTGCTACTCCGGGCTCTCATGCCCTTGAGTCGACATCTCAGCTCATGCCTGAACAAGTTTGTGATGCGGCAGGCTGGTCCTCTCCGCTCACATTCATCAGTTTTTATGACAAGTTTGTGTTGCGATAGGGTTCTCTTCGCACACATTCATCGAACTTTATGGGTTAGATGTTTATGCTACTCCGGGCTCTCATGCCCTTGAGTCGACATCTCAAGCTCATGTCTGAGACCTCTCGCGTGTTTGTGAGTACACTGCACAGCCGTAGGGGTCCGGACATCCCCAAGTGCGGCGTCGTGGGTATTGCGTTCCCCTAGCGCTTAGCAGCGCAACATCGTAGTGAAGGTTTTTGTAAAGGGAACGTCTCGGGTTACATGTGTAACCCTTGTTCCCTGAAAAAAGCGGAACGAGATGTTGCGCTGCTTTGCTGCACTGGGACGTCCCAGGACTGCTCTTCAAAAAGAAGTATCTGACGCCACCTGGTGACGTATCCATTTATAGCCTGGCCTCAGGTGCATCTAATGATTACATCAACCGAGGCTATAAATTCCGGTCAATGTTCATTCCGGTCAATGTTCATAGGGGAACAGCGAAAGCTGTTCCCCTAGCGCTTAGCAGCGCAACATCTCGTTCCGCTTTTTTCAGGAAACAAGGGTTACACATGTAACCCGAGACGTTTTCATAAGACATGAAAATGTCTTTTGAGAATATTGTATTATGTGGGGGCATTTAAAATAAAATGTTAATGTTTCCCTATTATTACATATATTAGCATAGTGCTTTAGTAAGAATTAGCAGTATATACAGTAATTCAAATTACTAATTACAATCACAAATTATAATTATATTAATACATTTTATCATAATGCCTATGTATAAAATGTATATAAAATGTTTTTCTTTATTGTGTATGAAAATGTATTATTAACATACCAATTACGACAGGACAGGAAACTTGTAGGATTAGTGCATGACTTTTTCTGGCAGCAATGTTGCATATAAGTACTCTACATAAGCTTCAAAAACAAAAATAAAAATAAAATGATTTGAAATCAAGTAACTTTCAGCAGTTGTCTTAAGTTACCAATAGCTCTTGTTCAGAGGCCATAACTGCTAACCTAATTCCTTTATCTATGTTTGTTTACATCAGGTTTGATGTCAATCATCAAACATCATTGGTTCTTGCATATCTTATGACCAATCACCATTGACACCAAACCTGTCTGATTGGGATATTGACATATTCTTATAGAAATAATGATTCTTTATGTAGTGCCCCCTTAGCGTGTCTATGATAATAATAATTTAATTTAATAATTATTTTTAAGCATTTCCCCCGGACTACGTTTCCCATCATGAACTGCCCTCATCACTGCCATCTGTTCCTCATTGTTCTCACCTGTTTTCCATTCCCTCATTAGCACTTGTTTGTATAAATACCCTTCAGTTTCTGTATTCCTTTGTCAGTTCTTGTGACAGTTCATGAGAGTAGGAGAATACACAGGCCCTGATCATGAGATGGGACGTTCAAGCGAGAACTTGCTTTGTTGATTCTCAAATTGAAATGCCACAGCAATGTTAACAACAGAGAAACAACAGAGCTGCACACAAACCAGAGAACCAAACTTACAAAACATGTCTAAAGAGTTTGAAGTCAGAGAAGATATGATTATGATATGATACCATCCCAGATGTGTGTGACTTTCTTTCTTCAGCAGAACACAAATTAAGATTGTTAGAAGAATATTTCAGCTCTGTAGGTCCATACAATGCAAGTGAATTGGTGCCAACATTTTGAACCTCCAAAGCACTCATAAAGGGAGCATAAAAGTAATCCATAAGACTCCAGTGATTAAATATTTTTCTTCAGAAGTGATATGACAGGAGTATGTGAGAAACAGATCAATATGCTAGTAATTTTTTAATATAAATTTTCCTCCCTGCTCAGTCAATCTCTACTTTAATGATGTGTTCCAATCCGAAGGGTCCCTACGCAGTGTTCACTGCTCTCTACCCACTGAGCACGGGATATATGTTGAAGTTCATTTCACTTGATACAATTAATTAATCTGGGATACCCTGCAGTGTCACCAAACATAGACACGTTGATCACGTGATTCAAGTAAGATGACACAATATACTTGTGAAAAAGCACATAAATGTACAATAAATAACATTACATCCATATATATATATAAATTAATATAATTAATCCATGTGTATACTTCTAAAAATGTATTGCTATATATTTAAATTTAATATATTTCTCCAGACTTGTAACCCGTTAAATGACTGCTGCTGTTTAATATAAAACATAAATCTTAAGTGATTATTTTATGTGTTATATGACCAACTGTCATGATAATGGTGGTAACAGTCGCATCTTGTGCACTTTACACTTACACAAAACATCGTAGAAAGCACACCTCAGGTAAATTAAGCTTAAGTAAAATGACAGTGTCTCAAACTCCTTTTGATTTTAGGGTTAATTTCAGCCATATTATGTCAGTACTCTGCTGGTTCACAGTGACTGGTGGGTACATTTCCCTCTCCACCTCTCCATGTGCACTTATTCCCTATGCCGTTTGGAGGAAACATAAGTGCTCCCTTCCGATTGGAATCTCCCTTACCATGTGAAGTCCACTTCAGAGTGTTCTAACAGTCGACTGAAATTAACTTTAACGTTCACATTTTTATTCTTGTGCTTTTGGTGATTCACATTTTTCTCTGCATACCGGGCAGGGAGAAGAATATAAATATTGATCTGTTTCTCACCCACACCTATCATATTATTTATGAACACATGAATTGAACCACTAGAGTCTTATGGATTACTTTTATGCTGCCTTTATGTGCTTTGAAAATTATGCTGTCTTTAAGTGCTTTGAAGCTTAAAAATGTTGGCACCCATTCACTTTCATTGTATGAACAGAGCTGAAATATTCTTCTAAAAATCTTCATTTCTGTTCAACAGAAAGTCATACAAATCTGGGATATCATGAGTGTATGAGACTAAATGATGAGATAGTTCACCTAAAAATGAAAATTATCCCTTTACGATATATAACGTCTAGGTTACTATTGTAACGAGACATTGTGTCGATTGAAGCGATACTAGGGGTCTTTCTTGAAGGCCTTGTTTACCTCTGAACTTGAGAAAAGTCCAATGTGAAATTAGTGGACAGAATATGCATGCCCCTCCCCTGGACATACGGGTTTAAAAGGAGGAGGGCGTGCGTCTGTTCATTCAGGTTTTGCACTAAGGAACAGAGGATAAGGTTTACTTCACAGGGAATTACCGTGAAAACTGACACCTGTGGAGCACCTCTCTTAGTACAGAGTAATTAGTACTCGTAGTGGGTCTGGTCGGGAATTCCTCTGCTGAATTCGCGAACCATAGGGCTAGGGAGGAAGAACATCCAGGAAGTGTGAGCTTAGTGGCTAACCTGGGAGAAAGATTGGGACGGTCAGCTGTTCCGTATTACAGAGTTCTACGTGCTCGGACCTGAGGGAACACATGACGAGACTGACTCAACCCTGAGATTGTAGAATCTTGTTTTTATATAAATTCATAGGAACCTTGGGCACATAGCCTGGTCAAGGTCTTAGGATGAGGTGAGCATCTGCCGGACCGAACTCCAGGCAAGTGTCGCTGACAGAGAATGCTTGCAGGTCCCCGACCCTCTTGATAGAAGCGAGCACGATTAGGGGGGGCCGTCTTCAAGGAGAGGGCATTGAGCTTGACTGATTCTAGCGGCTCGAAGGGGGGGTCTCTGAAGGCCTGAAAGGATCATGGAGAGACGCCATGAGGCTAACAGGCATGGTATGGGAGGGTTCAGCCTCAGTGCGTCTCTAAAGAACCTGATAATCAGGTCGTGCTTCCATAAGGACTTGCCGTCCACTGCATTGTAGTGAGCTGATATGGCGGCTACATAAACCTTCAAGGTGGAGGGGGACAGCCTCCCCTCCAGCCTCTTCTGCAGGAATGAGAGCACTGGCTGACTGCGTATCTCTGTGGGTCTTCAGATCGGGAAGAAGATCATTTCGTGGACACTTAAGGGAGTAAAGCTGCTGGTAGTAGGAGCTTTGGCTTGGTTGATCGTGTCTACGACAGCAGGTGGTAGGCCATTTAGATCTTCCACATCCCGTCCAGGGGCCAGATTTGGAGATTCCAGAGGTCTGGGCGCGGATGCCAGAGGGTGCCCCATCCCTGAGAAAGAAGGTCCTTCCTCAGAGGAATCTGCCAGAGAACCAAGTCCGGGTGGACCTATAGGGGGCAATCAAAGTGAATTGTTCCTCGTCCTCCCTGACCTTGCACAGCTCCTGTGCAAGTAGGCTCACTGGGGAAATGCGTACTTGAGAACATGAAACATTCATAAATGCTGTCTCAGTGTAATCGCAGCCCAGACACGTGAGGCAGCGCTTATGACCGTCAGAACCGGAGAGGGAACTACACAAAGGTGGAAATACATCTTTAAATGCGAATGTCAGACATTTTTTCTTCGGAGCCAAACGGTTGTATGATCAGCGAGCTGTGTGTCACGACTGCTTCGCCCACCTCTGAAAGAGAGCTTCTGTTAGATCTGATGGCGCATTCCAGCGGCTTTCTCATGTTCAACTGGGCCACTGGGTGCTTCAACAGTGCTTCTCTTATAAAAGAGTTTACTCTTTGACATAGAGATTGAATTCCCACGGGATTGAGGAAGATTTGGGGATGGTAGCAGGCCGGGCACAGCCCCACGAACCACCCGCCGACAAGTTCGCCCAGCAGTTCTCGGTGCTGAAGAAACAGACGGAGGCCATCTCCCACATCATGCCGCGCCATCGTAGCGCAGGCCGTAACCCGTCTGCTCGCCGTGGGCTTCCCCCTGCGAAAAAGCCAATGGCAGCTCTGCCTCAAAAAGCCGGGCCCAGCTCTCAGCCCCAGCGTCAAGCGCCCTGCAGGCAGCGTATGCCCCACATCTCCAGGACCTACTCTAGGGCCCGTAAGGTCCCTAAACGCTCCTGAGACGGTGCACCCAGGAAGCCCCGGCAGGACAGAGCTGACGAGTCTCGAGGATGTCCCTACAGGACCCCCTCCTCTGTCTTTATCCCTACCCTTGCCGGGTGCGCAGAGGGAGGTAAGTGCTTTGAATTTTTTCTCAGCACCCAAGCCTCGGAATGCACCTTTGCCTCCCGATGCACTATTACCTGCTCCCCCACCGCCGCCAGGCCCCACCTGGTACGTCCAAGACGATCGTCCCATTAGTGCCCCTTGCACGGAGCTTAGACGCATGGCTTGCGCTTCCCAGCCAATCACGTTGGCTGGCCAGGACCATCCGACTTGACTACGTGATCCAATTCGCCAGGCTCCCGCCTCATTTCAGTGGTATTCACTCTACCCCATTGCGCGGTGAGAACGCCAGCACCTTACGAGCAAAAATGCTCAAGGATGCGATAGAGCCTGTCCTTCCAGCCAAGATGAAGAAGGGTTTCTACAGCCCTTACTTCATTGTACCCAAAAAAGATGGTGGGTTGCGGCCAATCTTGGAATTGCGAGTTCTCAACTGGACTTTACACAGACTCCCGTTCAAAATGCTCAAGCAGAGGCGAATTTTAACCTGCTTTCGGCATCAAGATTGGTTTGTGGCGGTAGACCCGAAGGACCGACCCTTCTTACGATTAGTGTTCGACGGCCAGGCATATCAGTACAAAGTCCTCCCCTTCGGCCTGTCCCTGCCCTGCTACGGGAAGTGGGCATTGGCATACTCAACTACCTCGATGACTGGCTCATCCTAGCGCACACTTGAGAGTTAATATGCACCCACAAGGACCAGGTGCTCGCGCACCTCAGCCACTTAGGGCTTCAGGTTAACTGAGAAAAAAGAAATCTCTCTCCGGTTCAGAGCATCTCTTTTCTCGGTTTGTCTGGTCTCAATGTTAGCACACCTCACAACTGAGTGCGTGCAGTCAGTGCTCAGGTGCCTCGCTCTCTTCGAGCCTGGCACAGCGGTTCCTCTCAAACAGTTCCAGAGGCTTCTGGGGCATATGCATCCTCGGCCGCTGTTGTGCCGCTCGGGTTGATGCATATCATTTACATTTATGCATTTGGCAGACGCTTTTATCCAAAGCGACTTACAGTGCAATTATTACAGGGACAATCCCCCCAGAACAACCTGGAGTTAAGTGCCTTGCTCAAGGGCACAATGGTTGTGGCCGTGGGGTTCGAACCAACGACCTTCTGATTAACAGCCCTGTGCTTTAGCCACTACGCCACCCACCACTCCAAAAAAAAAATAAATGTGCTTAGACCACTACACCACCACCACTCATAAGTGTCATATGCTTTATCTGCATATGAGACCGCTCCAGCACTGGCTTCACACTCGAGTCCCGAGATGAGCATGGCACCACGGCACATACTGTGGGTGTATCACCCTTTCCTGCTGTCAGACTTTCAACCCTTGGACAGACCTCTGTTTACTCCGGAGAGGAGTCCCCCTACAGCAGGTGTCCAGATGTGTCGTGGTCTCCACAGATGCCTCTCAACTGGGTTGGGGCGCCGTGTGCTATGGGCACACAGCTGCTGGCTCCTGGACGGGGCCCTGACTGCATTGGCAAATCAACTGCCTCTAGGTTTCTGTGGAGGTTTCTCCTGCTGATTTGGGGAAAGCACGTCTTTATCTGTTCAGACAGCACCGCCACAGTAATGTACAAAAGTCGCCAAGGTGGTGTATGCTCACGTCACATGTCACAACTCGCCCGCCATCTCCTCCTTTGGAGTCAGCCGTGACTCAGGTCGCTGCTCGCCACTCATATCCCTGTCTTTATCTGTTCAGACAGCACTGCCACGGTAATGTACAAAAGTCGCCAAGGTGGTGTACTCTCCCGTCACATGTCACAACTCGCCCGCCATCTCCTCCTTTGGAGTCAGCCGTGACTCAGGTCGCTGCTCGCCACTCATATCCCTGGCGACCGCAACACGTCAGCGGACGCGCTGTCACGACAGGTCTCACTCAGCGGAGAGTGGAGGCTCCACCCTCAGGTGGTCCAGCTGATTTGGGGCCACTTCGGCAGGGCACAGATAGATCTCTTTGCCTCCCAAGACAACTCCCACTGCCAGCTCTGGCACTCCCTAATGGAGGCCACTCTCGGCACAGATGCGCTGGCACACAGCTGGCCCGGGTGCTGCGCAAGTATGCATTTCCCCCAGTGAGACTTCTTGCACTGGTGCTGTGCAAGGTCAGGGAGGACGAGGAACAGGTCACCTTTGTAGCTCCTTATTGGCCCATCCGGACCTGGTTTTCGGATCTCACGCTCCTCGCGACAGCACCTCCCTGGCAAATTCCCCTGAGGAAGGACCTTCTTTCTCAGGGACGGGGCACGCTCTGGTACCTCTCCATGAAGACGGCTCTCATGATCGATTCTTCGTTGATGTTTCCGGTATGTGTTTTGTGTATCTTCATGGACAGCACGCAAAGCTGTAGATGCTCTGAGCAGCTCTTTGTCTGCTTAACCACGGAGGTTAGCTCATTGGATTGTTAACGTATTTCTCTAGTCTATCACACCCAGGCCGTGCCATAGGGCTAGAGTGTGTACACTCACAATAACAACAAAACCTTGTGCTTTTGTAAAATAAAGAAAATAAACAGGGTGCGCTTTCAGCTGTCTCTGTCTCCGTGAGCATATTTCTGAAACATGTCACAAAAATCATACACAGTTAGTACAGCACACAGCAAACTGAGACAACGTTCCTCCAGGAACATGGTGCTACATAAAACAACATAGGACAAACACAGAACCACGTGAGACTACACAGACTAAATAACATTACTACATAAAGTGCACCTGCAAACGTGTGCAAAAAGTATGGGACACTACAATAAATACTAAAGGGAACAGGACACTAGGCACAGTAACTGACATTGAGAGACAGTGCAGCGTCAACCAGTACACATTTGTAATCTGAGTAGTGCAAAAAGATGACACTTTATAAAAATGCCAAATGTAAACATAACACACTTTGAAATAGTGTTCAATGCCCATAGCAGTTATTGAGATAGCAGCCAGGTATAAAGTGACAATTAATTAAGTGCAACTCTGGACATGTGCAAAAGTTGAATAGTATACAGGTGTGTGTGTCTGGCCAGTCTCTGTGTATTGAGCAGTCGGATGGCTTGGGGGAAGAAGCTGTAACACAGTATGGCCGTTAGGGCCCGAATGCTTTGGTACCTCTTGCCAGATGGCAGCAGGGTGAAAATGTTTTGTGAGGGGTGTGTAGGGTCATCCACAATGCTGGTTCCTTTGCGGATGCAGTGTTTGATGAAAATGTCTTTGATGGAGGGAAGAGAGACCCCGATGATCTTCTCAGCTGTACTCACTATCCACTGCAGGGCTTTGCGATCTGAAACGGTGCAAGTCCTAAAACCAGGCAGTGATGCAGTTGCTCAGGATGCTCTCAATGATCCCTCTATAGAATGTAGTTAGGATGGGGGGTGGGAGATGTGCTTTTCTCAGCCTTTGAAGAAAGTAGAGAAGCTGCTGGGCTTTCTTGGTAATAGAGCTGGTGTTGAGGGACCAGGTGAGGTTTTCCGCCAGGTGAACACCAAGGAATTTGGTGCTCTTGATGATCTCCACAGAGGAGCCGACGATGATCAGTGGAGAGTGGTCACTTTGTGCTGTCCTGAAGTCAACAACCATCTTTTTTGTTTTATTTACATTCAGAGATAGATTGTTGGCTCTACACCAGTCCGTTAGCAACCGCACCTCCTCTCTGTATGCCGACTTGTCATTCTTGCTGATGAAACCCACCACGGGTGACTTCCGGTCGGAACATCGTTAGGATGGTCGCATAGTGAGAGTCGCCCCGGTTGAGCCAGAGAAATTAGAGAAATTCCCCCATACAAGCCAACTAAATAATTTCATAAAAAATGTAGACAAGGGGGCAAGAGCCATAACACCACTTAGAGCAATAAAAATTGTCCGAAGACGGGTTGAGAAAGACGGAGCGCAGCAACATTAGCAGCTAACAGGTGTAAGCTAGCAAACAACGTGGAGAAATGACCGACTTGGATCTGATTCTGTGAGAACTAAGAGAGTTTCGCCATGAAAATAAGGAACAATTAGAGACAATAAAAGAAGAAATGGTGAAGGTGAATGCCAGACTGGACGAGGCAGAATGGTGAATTGAGAAAGCAGAAGAGAGGATCCAAAACACAGAGGAAGTCATCACTGCTATGCTAAAGCTACACACCAAGCTGGAGGACAAGCTGCTGGATCTGGAAAGTCGCTCCAGACGCGAAAATATAAGGATTTATGGGGTGCCGCAGGGAGCCGAAAAGGATTCAACAACGATGATCTCATTTGTGGAAAATTTACTCCGTGGGGGTCTCGAGTTAACTAAAGACATGCCCGACCTGCAGATTGAAAGAGCTCATCGGTCGGTGGGACCGAAGCCGCCGATGGATGCGCCGCCACGCTCCATCATAATCAAGTTTTTAAGTTTCAAAACAAAAGAGTTTCTACTCCGCAAGGCATGGCAGAAGAAGGGTTTTACCTGGCAAGAAAACCACATAAACCTGGACCACGACTATCCACCTCTGATACTCAAAAAACGAAGAGAATATTCAGAGATCCGCAAAGTGCTGAAGGAAAGTAAAATTCTGTTCCAGACTCTCTTCCCAGCCAGGCTGCGTGTGAGACACGATGACGAAACCAAAACCTACGATACTATAGAGGAGGCATCAGAGGACCTACAGAGAAGAGGCTATACTGTGGCAATCATTAGACCCCCGGAGACACTCATGGAGCAGATGCAGCGGCTATCCAGGAAAAGAGTGGACAGAAGAGCGAGGAAGGACACACTCAAAGCCGGGCGAGAGAACTACAGAGAGAAGCTCCGAGGCTTCTGGGGATCATCACCGGCCCACTCCGGGACCTAAAGGATTTAACCCCAAGAGTCAATTGTGAAATATTTTGAACTGTATTGTAATTAATGGTGGATTTCCATTTCAGGACTGACTGGTTCGTTCGGGACAAATTTTTCACCTTTGAATTTTTTTTTTCTTTTCTTTCTTTTTATTATTCCACCATGCGACTGTTGCAGGTAAGGGCCTCTCCCTCCGGAAAGAGGAGGGAGACTTTTCCCTTCGAGCCACCTTGGGAGGCTCAAAAGGGTCAGTTTATCAGACCCCTACATAGGGAGTCCCACGGACAAATTGTGTTCGGTTTTATGTTTATTAATATGTTAGTCGGTCATTCCCTGCCGGTTCTTGCAGGGAGGAGGAAGCGCACCAGGTTTCTGAGTGGGATGAAGGGGGTAATCACATAGATGCAAAACAGGTCTTTAAAGATAGCATCATTTAATATAAATGGCGTACTCAACCCAATTAAGAGGGGGGAAATCTTATCAAAATTAAAGAAGTATAGAATTCAAGTAGCTTTCTTGCAAGAGTCACATCTTAATGACTCTGAAAATGCCAAATTAAATAAATCAGGATTTAAACATGTTTACTTTTCTTCCCATGGATCGGGAAGGAGGAGAGGAGTGGCGACTCTGATATCCGGTGCTGTAAATTACAAACACATATCAGAAAATAAGGATAGCGAAGGCAGATATGTTATGGTTACGGGCAAAATAGAAGGAATTGTGATGAGTCTCCTTAACGTGTATGTCCCTCCGGGCAGTGACTGTGTAACGAACTCTAATCTCCAAGTTCACTCCGCCCCCTCTAGCTCTCACACTCGCTCCCAATCACCGGAATATTAGTTTCACCTGCACTATTCATTCCTCTATTTATACCCTGCCCTTTCTCCCCACAGTTGTTGGTTATTGTTTAGTTTACCCCTTCGCTTTGCCAGCTCTAGTGTTTTGCTAGCTTTCCCCTGTTTAAACTACTCTCTTGTTTGTCTTTGTATATTCTGATCTCCCGGCTTCGACCTTACGCTTCCCCTTACTACGCTTCTCTGGATTTGCCCATTTGTACTTTTGCCATTCTGCCAATAAAGCAGTTTTACCCGACATTGTGACTATCTCATCTTGTGTGTGTTACAGACTGGTCCTTTTATAAACATATAGTTGATCTAATGACAACAAAAAGTCAAGGGATTTTAATATGTGGCGGAGATTTTAATATCCGATTAAATCTGAGAATTGACTCATCAAATGGGAAATCTGGCACCAAAAACATTAGCAAAAGATTAAATACTTGGATGTGTGAAGTGGGGATTGTGGACGTGTGGAGAGAGATAAACCCGACTAGCCGAGACTACTCACATTACTACCCACTCAATGTCTACTCGCGCATAGATTACTTTTTATGCTTAAAGGAGATCTTTGTAGGGTGCATAATTGTGAAATAAAAGCTAGCACTATTTCAGACCATGGTCCTATTTCACCTAAATAATAATAAGAAATCCACTCTCTGGAGATTGAACTCAAACATTCTGAATAACTCAGTTATTAAAGATAAATTGAAAAATGAAATTCAATTGTATTTGGATAATAATGATAATAAAGAAGTGACCCCGCCTATTCTCTGGGATGCATTAAAAGCGGTGATTAGGGGCAAAATAATAGCCATATCCTCATATGAGAAGAAAATTAAGGGAATAAAACTCCAAAAATTGGAAGAAGATTTGAAGAGACTACAGAAAGAACACACACCGTCACTCAAAGATGACAGCAAACATAAGATTAAAAAACTAAAAAAAGAAATAGATTAAATAAATACTCAGGAAATTAAAAAAAAGCTCCTTTTCACAAAGCAACAATACTATGAGGTAGGTGGAAAATCACTGAAACTTCTATCATATAGATTAAGAAAACAACAAGCGGACAGAACTATACACAAAATAAGAAACTCTGCAACAAATTAAACAGAAACTAGTCTGGGTAAAATCCAGCAGTGCTTCCTAAAATACTATAAAACATTATATTCCCAGCCTCAGAAAAGCAGCGACAATCAGATTGATGCTTTTCTGGCCCAGATTAACCTCCCACAGATCACTGATGAACAAAATGGAAAATTAATATCTAAAATAACAAAAGAGGAAATTCAATTAGCAATCAGGAGAATGAAAGGAGGGAAATCTCCAGGGACGGATGGGGTTTCCCACAGAATGGTACAAAACAATGCAAGATCAACTAATTCCAACATTGTTAAAAACATTTAATTGGGTTTTGGAAAATAAGAATATCCCCCCTCATGGAGGGAGGCAATGATCTCGGTCATACCTAAAGAGGGGAAGGACAAATTGGATTGTGGGAATTATCGTCCTATAAGTCTTTTAAATAAGGATTATAAACTATTCACCTCCATATTATCTAAAAGAATAGAACTGATATTACCAATAATACATAAGGACCAGACTGGCTTTGTCAGACAAAGACAGACCCAAGATAATATCAGGAAAACACTGCAGTGTAAAGGTATTCAATGGAAAGGAGGAGGCGAGAACCGGCTTGACGATATAAATCATATTTTAATGAGAAACTTAAAAGACAACATAAACACACACATGACGGACATGTCCGCTAACGATCTCTCTCTCCCTCACGGCCCTCTGCAGTCAGCCTTTAAACCTCACAGAGGCATAATTAGCCTAATACGGGACCGGGTGTGTAGGATCACGACCCGGCCCCGCCCTCCACCCTGCCACATGCACGTTATGAGACAAATCACTCATCAAAAACTGGAGACATTGATATTAAGTTTGGATGCAGAGAAAGCATTCGATTCAGTGAGGTGGTCATTTTTATATAAAGTAATTTCAAAATTTGGCTTCCATACGACTATAATTGACACATTTGCAGCTCTATATAACAAACCAATGGCTAGAATCAAAATCAATGGAGGTCTAACCAGTTCATTCATTCTGGAAAGAGGAACGAGACAAGGGTGTTGTGCGTCACCGCTCCTCTTTGCCCTGTTTATAGAACCCATGAGTCAAATGATTAGGCAAAGATCGGATATAAAAGGGGTAACAGTGAAATCTGGGGAGCAAACATTGGCCCTATTTGCTGATGATTTATTGATAAGTATAACACAACCTACTCAGACACTCCCAAAACTGATGAAACTATTAGAGGAATTTGGTTCCATTTCAGGTTATAAAATTAATATCAATAAAACTCAAATATTAAAATTTAACTATGACCCACCAGCCTCAATTTAGACCAGGTACAATTGGAAATGGGAGGCTAATTCCATTAAATATTTGGGTGTTTTATTACCTAGGGACTTCTCAAAATTGTACGACATCAATTATGGCCCATTAAATTCAAAGATAAAATCTGATATACAAAGATGGAATGTTATTCCCTTCTTAAGTTTAAGTTCCTGGATAGAGTCAATCAGAATGAATATTCTTCCACGGATGTTATACCTTTTTTCAATGTCTGCCAATCAAAATACCATCTAAGCAGTTCTTAGAATGGGACAGATTAATAGCAAGGTATTTGTGGCAAGGGAAAAGGGCCAGAATTAAATTTAAGACACTGCAACTAAGAAAAGAGAATGGAATGGGCCTTCCTTGCCTACAGGATTACTACCATGCAGCCCAACTGAGACCTTTAGTCTGCCTGTGTTCACCAACTTACACTGCAGCATGGAAAGAAATAGAAAGTACGATGTTAAATGGAATTCCAATGACAGCCCTACTAAGTGATAACAAATTACTAGAAGAACAGGAAATCCCAGACGATTCTATAACGGGTATCTCTCTGAAGTCCTGGCAGGCAATAGTTAAAATTTGCAGATTAGGAGAAGCATCCAAAATTAAGAGATGGTGTGCCTATAATTCAGACTTCGCACCAAACAGAATCGATGGCAGATTCAAGATATGGATCTCAAAAGGCTTAACTACCTATCAATAATTTATCTACAAAGGGGCATTCCAGAGTTTTGAAACCCTACAGAAAGATTATGGACTGGGAAAAGAAGATTTTTTTAGGTACCTGCAAGTGAGGCATAACTTTAACGAAAATCTTAAAGGGCTGTTAGGAACAAGTGGAACAGGGTTCCTAGACCCCGACCAAGCAACAAAATTATCTCCAAACTATACAATGCTATACAATTATCTAAACAAGAAAATACAGAATACATAAAGAAGAAATGAGAAAGGGAAGTAAAAGTGATGATCACGCGGGAGAGCTGGGGGAAAATATGCCAGTTACAACGGTTATCAACCGGGTCAAACACATGGCGGGAGTTTTGCTGGAAAAACATTGCAAGATTTTTTATCACACCCATTCAGAAACGATACCAGGGCAGCGGAGATGCCTGTTGGAGACTTTGTGGATCTAATGGAGTCAACCACTTCCATATTTTTTGGCACTCCCAGACAATAAGACCTTACTGGGAAGAGATCCACAAACATATAAACAATGTATTTTGTCAGGATCTGGGTTGTTTCTCTCTCACTACACACACTCATTCACACACTCATCTCACTCACACACCAGCACACACACACTTACATGTTTGCACTCTGACATCACCTGTTGATCATCTCAATCAGCGCTCGCGCTGATTTGCAGTGACACCTGTTTCTAGTCTTGTCTGATTACTCTGTCTACTTCTGGTGTTTGCTCTCTCTGTTCTGTGTCGGATTATTGTGTGTGTTACGCTTTGTGTAATGCTCTCTCATCTGTCAGCAGTTTCTCACCACGTCTTGTCATGTGTAGCTGCGCTCGTCTTAGTGTATCCTGTTACCTGCTGTGGTGAGTTTCTACAAGGCTTACTCTGCTCAAGCTACTTTCTACAAGGACCAGTACCTTCTGTTCGAGTGAACTTTCTGCTCCACGTTTTCTCTCCTGACAAGTATCCTCTGTGTAGCTGTCTTCCTGGAGAGCATCATTTGAGTTCCAGTTCTGTGTTATCCACTACAGACTTCCTTTGTTGTTGATCATTAAAGACTTTGATTTGAGTTACCTTTTGCATTTGGATCCTTTTGTTGCACTCTGACAGTATTTAATGTAAACATTCCATTTAAATGTGAAACTGTATATTTGGGCAATCTAGGGTATGAAACATGGAACATCAATGATAAAAAACTGCTGGCGATACTTTTGGCAGCCAGTAAGAAATCTGTTACGAGGAAATGGTTAAAAGTAGACCCACCCACCATTGATGAATGGATTGAAATTGTCTATGAGATTTATATTATGGAAATATATCCTTTTCCCTTAAAGTTGAAAAAGAAAAGTTTTATAAGATTTGGACCAAATGGACTGAGTATGTAAAACCAATTAGATCTGATTTCATTTGACTGTACTTGTGCTTTGTGTAGACCTGCCCTCTTTTTATGTGATGTTTTCATTACCTGAAGTGGTGCGCTACCCGGTTCTGTTATGCTTTGTTATTGTTCCCAACTGAATAAGTAGTAGTAAAAGAAAATTTCAGAAGGGCAATATGGACAATCTCATGTAAACTTTCTGAATCCACCCTTACATGTGTACTTGAACGACCAAAGTTGTAATTAATGTACGTGATGGGTATTTGCTCTTCCAAATAAAAAGATAGAATAAAAAAAAAAAAGAAACCCACCACGGTCGTGTCATCGGCGAACTTGATGATGTGCTTCGAGCTGTTCATGGCTGCACAGTCGTGAGTCAGCAGACTGAAGAGCAGTGGACTGAGCACACAGCCCTGGGGGGCCCCAGTGCTCAGTGTAGTGGTGGTGGAGATGCTGTTCCTGATCCGGACTGACTGAGGTCTCCCAGTCAGGAAGTCCAGGATCCAGTTGCAGAGGGAGGCGTCTAGGCCCAGCAGGTTCAGCTTTCCAATCAGGTGCTGAGGAATGATTGTGTTGAATGCTGAGCTGAAGTCTATGAACAGCATTTGTATGCATGAGTTCTTTGTATCTAGGTGGGTGAGGGCTAGATGGAGGGTGGTGGTGATGGCATCGTCTGTTGAACGGTTGGGACAATACACAAACCGGAGTAGGAGGGCTAGTGAGGAGGGCAGCTTGGTCTTAATGTGCCTCATGACGAGCTTCTTGAAGCACTTCATGATGATGGGTGTAAGTGCGACGGGACGGTAGTCATTGAGGCAGGACACTGAAGACTTCTTCGGCATGGGGACGATGGTGGTGGCCTTGAAGTACACTGGAACAACGCCGCTGCTCAAAGAGATGTTGAAGATGTCAGTAAGAACATCTGCAAGCTGGTCTGCACATCCTCTAACCACTCTGCCAGGAATGTTGTCTGGTCCAGCAGCCTTCCGTGGGTTGACTCTCATCATCTGTGGTAAGACATAGCACCTGGTTTTTGGAAGGAGGGGTGGTTTTTCCTCGCCGCCGCATCGTTCTGTGCCAGAACCGAGCGTAGAAGTGGTTTCAGTGCATCTGGAAGGGAGGCATCTTTGTCACAGGCATCTAATGTTGTCCTGTAGTTGGTGAAGGCCTAGATGCCACATGTGCCGCGTGTTGCCGCTGTCCTGGAAGTGACTGTGGATTTTCTGGGCATGTGCACGCTTTGCCTCTCTGATGGCCCAGGACAGTTTGGCCCTCACTGTTCTTAGGGCCACCTTGTAGCCTGCTCTGAAGGTGGACTCTTTGATCTTCAGCAGCGCACACACCTCCGCAGTCATCCATGGCTTCTGGTTGGAGCGGGTGGACATCATCAATGCACTTGATGATGTAGCTGATCACTGATGGTGTATATTCCTCCAAGTTGGTAGAGTTGCCATATATTGCAGCCTCCCTGAACATGTGCCAGTCAGTACACTCAAAACAGTCCTGAAGAGTAGAGATGGCTCCTGCTGGTCAGGTTTTCACCTTCTTCTGAAGCAGTTTTGTTTGCCTGATGAGCGGTCTGTATGCTGGGATTAGCATAACAGAGATGTGGTCCGTTTAGCCGTGGAGGGGGCGGGGCTCTGCCCGGTAAGCACCTGGGATGTTTGTGTAAACAAGATCTAGCACGTTCGCCCCTCTCATTGCAAAGTCCACATCCTGATGGAATTGGTGGTTGAAATCTCTGCACAGAGCTGCATTTCTATCGGCACGAAATGAGGCAAGCCCGTTTAGCTGAATGGCGGCGTCTGGAACTCTGTTGCTGAGCCACGTCTCTGTGAAAATAAAGACACAGCAGTCTCTAAATTCACGCTGCGTAGTCTGCTGGAGTCGGATATAGTCCAGTTTATTGTCCAGGGAGCAAACATTTGAGCACAGGAGAGCCGGCCAGCATCAGGCGATGCTGAGGACTGGAGGCCTGGTCTCCGCAGCAAGCTGAGGTTGCGTAGCTTCACTTGCAGATCAACATGCAGGTTGGTTGTTGCATGAGTATTGTATTTGAGCAGTGTCTGGCGATGGTAACAATGAACACTGGTTGCTCCAATGTCCATGTGCCATAAAAGTCGTGCTAGGAAACAAACATAGCACCATTTTTGATCCGAAGCGTGCTACCGCACCACCATCTTTGATGTGACACTGAAGACTGCGGTAATGATGCTTAAAATTCAGCTTTGATCACAAATAGCATTTTACAATATATTCAAATAGAAAACTGTTCTTTTAAATTGTAAAAATATTTCACAATATCACTATTTTTGCTGTATTTTGGATCAAATAAATGCAGCCTTGGTGAGCAGAAGAGACTTCTTTTAAAAACATTAAAAAACGTTTAAACGGTAGTGTGTAGTATTCTTACATTCTGCTAAGAACCAATCACATGCCATATACATCGTATCCTGTGTTCTGATTGGCTATAGCACTTGTCAGTAGAATTATGCAAATTAGCTCTAGAAAGTGCTGTGTGTTTTTTTTAAAAGGAGAGTCAGTACTCAAGTTTGTGTGCTTGATCAGAGTCAATAAAAACATTCATGGTTAAAATAATTCAGTATGCACCCAGAGCCTTTTTGAATACTTCATCATAATAGCAAAAAGCATAACATGGCGTCAGAGTAAACGGATCATATGAACAAGGATGGACATCGCTGGAGTTCCAATGCCCACGATGAACTGGGAAGCAACTAACCTGCCTGAAGCATGGCGCAAGTTTCAACAGCACGCAGAGCTGATGTTCAGCGGACCACTGAAGACAAAGGGTGAGGATGAGAAATGTAGTGATATTTTAAGATAAGAGAAGGGCCGTGATATTTTTAATACATGGTCACTTTCTGCAGATGACCCAAAGTGAATGTGATATTTGCACGTTATAAATTCCATGAAAAGATGCAGGGAGACCGTGAGCCCTTTGAACAGTTTGTGACAGACCTGCGTCTGCTTGTCAAGGACTGTAGTTATGCAAAAAGTGACGAGATGATCCGCAATCGCATTGTGTTCGGGATACATTCACCGAAAGTTAGAGAGAAACTTTTGAATGTGGGTTCTGAGTTAACGCTCGAAAAAGCGATTGATGTCGCCAGATCTCATGAATTGGCACAAGAACAGCTAAAAACTATTTCAAGCAGCATGAGTGCTTCACGTGAACATGCAGTGCACGCAATCTTCCACCGTACATCAAAAGGTGCAGTTCCAAAGCAGCATAGGTGTCACATGCACAAGAAGAGATAGTCACAATGTCGGGAAAAACTGCTTTATTGGCAGAATGGCAAAAGTACAAAGGGGCAAATCCTAAGAGGTGTGGTAAAGGGAAGCGTAAGGTCGAAGCCGGGAGATCAGAATATGACAAAGGGGCAAATCCAAAGAAGCGTAGCAAAGGGAAGCGTAAGGTCGAAGCCGGGAGATCAGAATGTAACAAACAAACAAACAAACAAACAAACAAGAGAGTAGTCTAAACAGGGGAAAGCTAGCGAAACACTAGAGCTGGCAAAGCGAAGGGGTAAACTAAACAATAACCAACAACTGTGGGGAGAAAGGGCAGGGTATATATAGAGGAATGGAACAGTGCAGGTGAAACTAATATTCTGGTGATTGGGAGCGAGTGTGAGAGCTAGAGGGGGCGGGGTGAACTTGGGGATTGGCGTTCGTTACAATAGGCCTAACGATAAATACACAGAGAAATACAACGAGAGTTTGCAACCTAGAAATACTACCCCAGTGCACCAAAAAAGATGCGGCTACTGTGGAAACAAACCTCACGCTGATCGATCTCACCGTCCTGCAAAAGGAAAGGTGTGCAAAATATGTGGTAAATTAAACCATTTTGCAAAAGTCTGTCGCTCCAGCTGTGAGAGAACTGTCCATGCAATAAGCAACGAAAACTCAGACCAAGTTGATGAGTATGAAGAGCTGTTTATTGACACAGGGCAGACAGAGTTCAGACACAGAGCAAGCTTTTGTGTATATAAAAATAGGTCCAAGACAACTTGAACTCAAGTTCAAGCTAGACACTGGATCATCTACCAACGTCATTCCCCTGTACGAGTATGACAAGCTGAACACTCAGTGCACTCTGCAGCCAACATCTCGGCCTTTGTTTGGCTATGGTGGTGAATGCCTGGTGGTGAAAGGCAAATGTGACCTGAAATGCAAGCACAAAGACATTGAGATGGCTATGACATTTTATGTGGTCGACAAAAATGCACCCCCTGTCATAGGTCTAAAAGGATGCATTGATTTTGGGCTTATCAAATTAGTACTATCAGTTACAGAAACACAGATGGAAGTGCCAATCTTGAAGGAGTTTGCAGATGTTTTCAAAGGAATTGGACTATTTCCTGGTGAGTGTACCATACACTTGGATCCACACGCAACTCCAGTAGTCCACCCAGCCAGGCGTGTTCCTCTCGCACTACGCAGCCGTCTTAAAGAGGAGCTTGAGAGCATGGAAAGACAGGATGTCATCGTTAAAGTCACTGAGCCTACCGAATGGGTTAACTCTATGGTTGTGGCTGAAAAAACATGCACAGGTCAGCTAAGGGTTTATCTGGACCCAAGGGACCTTAACAAGGCAATCAAGCGACCTCATTACCCATTACCTACTCTCGAAGATATAATGTCTAGGTTAGTTGGTGCCTGATATTTTAGTGTCCTAGATGCTAGATCAGGTTATTGGGTTATTAAGCTCACTGAGGAGTCTTCAAGGCTGACCACTTTCAACACAGCTTTTGGGCGTTACCGTTTTCGACGCCTCCCCTTCGGACTGATTTCAGCCCAAGACGAGTTCCAGCGGAAAATTGATGAAACGTATGAAGGTTTGAATGGGGTCATGGCTATTGTTGATGACATTCTCATCTATGGGAATACCAAAGCTGAACATAATGAGCATCTGCATGGTATGCTGCAGCGTTCCAGAGAGAGAGGAGTCAGGCTCAATCCAGAAAAGAGTATCATCTGTGCTACAGAGGTGAGCTATTTTGGACATCTCCTCACTGCTGAGGGAGTAAAGCCTGACCCTGCTAAAGTTGCTGCCGTGAGAGACATGGAGCCACCTAAAGACAAAGGAGAACTCAAGACAGTGCTAGGTATGATCAATTACCTCTCCAAATTTGCACCTGGCCTTTCTGATGTCAACGCACCACTGCAACAGCTCATAAAGGAGTCAAGTGAATTTGTTTGGGATGCCCAGCATGACAAAGCCTTTGAGAAAATAAAAGGGCTCCTCACATGCGCACCAGGCCCAGTCTTGGCCTATTTCGATCCTCTCAAAGAGATCAGGTTACAGGTCGATCCTTCAAAGTATGGGCTCGGGGCAGTGCTGCTGCAGGATGGAAGACCTATCGCGTACGCATCAAAATCACACTCTGAATGCGAAATCAATTACGCGCAAATTAAGAAAGAACTCTTTGCCATACTATTTGGCTGCAAGCGTTTCCATCAATATATCTATGGCCGTCAAATCATTGTTGAAAGTGACCACAAGCCCCTTGAGTCAATAATGCGGAAACCCCTGACATCAGTTCCCCCCAGGCTACAGAGGATGATCCTTCAGCTCCAAAAATACAATTTCACCATTGTGCATCGACCAGGCAAGGATATCCCTGTCGCAGACACATTGTCCAGAAAGTCGCTGTCTGACCAGGACACAAGCGTAAGTGAGGATATGGATATTCAAGTGCACAGAGTGTACAGCAGACTCAAAATTGGATGAAATTAGAGTTCAAACTGAAAAGGACCCACAGTTCCAGACACTGAAAGGAGTGATACTAAGAGGATGGCCTGAGGAAAAGAGAAAGTATCCCGTGAGTGCGTCAGAATTCTGGAACCACCGTGATGGTGTTCCTTTCGTACCTGCATGGAATAATCTTCAAAGGTGAAAAGATTGTCATTCCCACAAGCCTTCGTTCAGACATGCTGTCACGTGTACATGCCAGTCATTTAGGCATCGAGAAGACCAAGCAGAGGGCCTGTGACATCATGTTCTGGCCTGGGATGGGGAAATGCTCAATCTGCCTCATGTATCGCCCCTCCAACACCAAAGAGCCTATGATCAGTCACAAAGTCCCACATAGGCCATGGCAAGTAGTGGCTACCGACTTGTTCACATGGAGCAATGAGGATTATCTTGTGACAGTGGACTACTACAGCAGATATTTTGAGCTGGACAAGCTCGGCAGCACAACCTCAACTGCTGTGATAGACAAACTAAAATCTGCTTTTGCACGACATGGCATTCCAGAAGCTGTCATCTCCGACAACGGCCCCCAGTTCAGCTCGGGTGAGTTTGCGACATTTGCAAGAACGTGGGAATTTAAGCATACCACCACTAGTCCATACTACCCGCAATAGCAGAAAACTCTGTGCAAACTGCAAAGATGTTGCTGGAAAAGGCTAAGGTTGGCAAAAGTGATCCACACCTCAGTCTCCTGGAGTATCGCAACAGCCCTGTTGATGGTTTTAAAAGTCCCCAGCCCAGCTGTTGATGAGTCGCCGTCTGCGGTCGACCCTACCAAATACCCATCAGCAGCTCCTGCCGAAAGTCATCAGCAGGAATGTTGTCAGAGCAAAGAGGTTGCATAAACAACAGCATCAAAAAAGCTATTATGACAGATCGGCTAGACCCTTATCTCAGCTCAAGGAAGGACAGGCAGTTAGAGTACAGGACCAAGGATACTGGAAACCAGCCGTTATCGTCAGAACAGCCGGCACTGAGAGATCGTATCACGTGCGCACTCCTCATAGACGGGAATATTGATGAAACAGACGCCACCTACTGGACACGAAGGAACCCCAGGACAGTTCTGACATATCTTTAGGGCATGATGGTGCTGACCTATGTGAAACACCAATCAACAGTGCACCACACAATGATATTATACATATAATGATAATGTTTTTTTTAAAAGGAGAGTCAGTACTCAAGTTTGCGTGCTTGATCAGAGTCAATAAAAACCCTCATGGTTAAAATAATTCAGTATGCACCCAGAGCCTTTTTGAATACTTCATCATAACAGCAAAAATCATAACATAGTGTAGATCTAAAAAATTTAAGTATTTATGTAAAGAAAATGTATATTCAGATTACTTTTTAACATTCATTAAGTAATAACATAATCATTAAGTCTCCACACATTCATTCTCTCTGTCACATTCCTCATTGATAGGCCCAGGGGAGGGTCTTTGTCTCCTCAGGTGTGACATCAATATTCATGATCATTCATGCCTCCTCGCATATGACATTTCTAACACTAAAACTGTCTTACAAAAGTTAAATGACTATATGGTTTTGTATGAATGAGTGATAAGGATGGTTTTCACATAATTTTGTAGCAAAAACTCTAGGCTACAAGATCCAGTTCTCAAAAGTCTTGTGAACAAATGTTTAGTATGTTTAGTAGCCTTATTACAGTGACTTACATTTTTAGTTTTTCCAAAAACCATGCATACATTTTATTTTCTCAAAAATACAAACCTGTACATACATGTTTCTCACATATTATTGTAGCCCAGTTTCTGCTGAATACAGTGTAATCAGACTATAGCCATTAATATGTTTTAAGCAACCGAAAAAGCACAAATTCAAGGCATGTCAAAACTTCTCCAGGGCCCAAAACCCCCTCAGATCCCAGAGGGTTAAAGGTGTAAGATGATAAGCTAGACAACCAGCGGTAGCTGGTAGCATCAAGCTTCGCGGAAGTAAATATGTTTGTTAGGGGATTACTCACACTTTGTCAGCCTCCTGCTAGCAAAAGCTATTATTTGCATCTGCCCGTCCTGCTCCTGGTACAATGATGCACAAAGCCCTGTGGCACTGGCATTGGTGTGGAGTACATACGGGAGCTTGGGTTCGGCAAACCCCAGAACAGATGCAGAAGTTAGCTTGCATATTATGGCATTAAAGGCATTCTGGCACTCAGCAGTCCACCGATCACCAACCTGCTCTTTGGGATTAAAGTATTTTCTCTCCTCCCTTTTCTTATTGTGGTTCCTACGAATTGGAGGGTACCCTTCTATAAGACCCATGAGATGTTTGACTATTTTCAAGTAGTCACACACAAACCTTCTGTAGTACCCTGAGAATCCTATGAAGGCGCTCAGCTCTTTCAAATTTGTCGGCCTTGGCCAAGTTTTTAGAGCTTCAATCTTAGCTGGGTCAGTCTCTACCCTGTCCGTCGAGACAATGTGGCCCAAGTATTTGACCGATGTCTGGAAGAAACTGCACTTTTTGGGTGAAAAATTCAACTTTTCAACAAACTTTCAACATCAACCCATATTCTTTACGTCGGTTGATGATTTGAAACAACCACGACTCATGCTCTTCTGGAGTTTTCGAAATGACCGTGAGATCATCAATAAAGACTAATACCTGTTTCCTATTGAGATCACCCATACACTGCTCCATTAGCCTCTGGAACGTACTTGGCGAATTTGTGATCCCTTGAGGCATCCTATTGAATTTCCAGAATCGAAATAGGCATACAAATACGGTTTTTGCACTTATCAGTCTCTTTCATTTCGATTTGGTAGAACCTGGACTTTTAATCTAGCACCAAGAACCACCTTGAGCCTGTGAGCACAGAAAAGACCTCCTCTAAGTTTTCTAAGCAAGGCTTACGCATCCTTAATTGTCAGGGAATTACATTTTTGGAAGTCGAAACAAAGCCGTACTGAACCGTCTTTCTTTCGGACCACCACTATGGGTGAAGAAAATGGGGATTCTGACTAACGAATGACTCCCAACAGTTATTAGTTCTTGCAGATGCTTCCTAACAGCATCGATATCTTGGGGGTGAATCGGATGCGTCCTATGCTTAAAGGGTGTCTCATAATTTAGCCTAATTTGGTACTTCACCTTACTTGTGTGACCATAGTCAAGATAATGACCTTTTGCCATTAATTGAATGAGAAATACCTCTTTTCAAATATTCTTTGTCCTCTTTTGAAATCAAAAAAATAAATTAAGAAAAAAAACAAAGAAAATTGAATACAATAAAATTTCAGAAAATTATAAATCACATTAAATCAAATTGATATTCAATATCAGTCTCAATATAAGTTGAGATTACAATCAGTTCAGTGTGAGTGTAATGACACTGCTTCCCCAGAATTCTTTCCTTTTCACGTAATTGAGTTCTGAACAACACAGTTCATGCGAAAATGCACAATCTTACCACTTCGATGATTTTCAGATCCTGATCCAAGGTTCAGTCCTTATATGGTTATGGCTCGCCAGTTCATTTACTCCTTTTTGCATGAAGCAGGGACCATTTGAGTTCAGAATCCTCTTTAGAAATCATCAAATACTGAGCAATATGTGATCAGCATCCAACTCCAGTGAAGATAGATAGGAAAAGAGGGAGGAAAGAAAAGAAACAGAAAAAAGGGGGAAGAAAAATACAACAATCAACCTGCAAATAAAGTAACATTCCACATATGTTACTTCCTTTTCATCTAACATTAACATGCTAAGATCACATTAATATAAAACTACATATATTCAAATTATATATATTGGGCCTCATCACCAGCAGCAGGTGTGCACCGAATGGTTAGCATGAATAGCTTGTAACTAAAATACACATACAAATACTTGTAATAACACTTTTAAAACTCTTCTAAGTAACATTCAACTATGAAAAATGACTACTTTCCATCCATTATAAAACATTCACATATTATCTTCTCTTTCTTTGAACCCAAAATTGGCTTTTATACACCTTTTACATATAACTGCATTTAACACAGCAAACAGCAATAAACAAATATTTAACCAAAATCTCAATAGATGGGATAGTTTTCATTTCACTTACCAAGAGAACTTTATTTAAATTAAAAGAAAGTTTCCCGAAGAGCAAAATCTCCGGTTTTAAGATTTTTTTTGTTGTTGTTAAATACAGGTTAGCACTCACTCACGATCGTTTGACTCGATAACGTTAAATTCACACTTCTATTTTCAAATATCTCCCTCTTATTTATGATATCCAACTTTTAGTTATGTCCTTTCTAATCTATTTTTTCTGTTTTAGGGCTTTTTATGCAGCACAACAGAAGCAGCTTCATCAACCGTGCTCTTCCCAGAGGAGCTTCCTCAATATCTCTCGCTGTCTGCAATGATGCAAGCAGATGGCCTACAGGGTGGAGATAAATGATCATTATTCTAAATTAATTTTATTTCTAAATTTTTCTTATTCCAGATGTGGGGTAAAAGACCCTAGCAACGTTAAAAATATATATATATATATATATATATATATATATATATATATATATATATATATATATATATATATATATATATTTGACAAATTTGAATTCAAAGCAACCTTCTGTTGTTATATATTTTCACACAAATTATGTTGCTCCATCAAGATTCAATAAAAATAAATGTATTTATTTTAATTTTGTACACTTTGTGACCAGAAAAAAGCAAGTCTTTCTTAAGGTGTTCCTTTTGCCCCGCTGTCATGCAACTGCTATTTTAAGGTTCAAAATTCAGCAGCCAGAGTGTTGACTACAACCAAGAAATATGATCATATTAGCTGCATTTTATCGTCATTACATTGGCTACCTGTTAAATTTCATATCAATTTTAAAATTCTGTTAACTTCTGATTAACAGAATCAGAAAAAAGCTTTGAATGGTCTAACTCTGCAGTACTTAAGTGACTTTCTGGCATGCTATATTCTATCACAATCATTACGATCCGATAATGAAAAAACTTAATACAGGATGGACATCAAAGACATTAATCATTAATCTTACAGTTCAAACTAAATCTTTTGTTTAAACACTGACCCTTAACACTTACTAAGTTTAATGATTTTAAACCATGACTTGAACTATATAAGTATTATTTACATTATATTCATGATTTTAGTCAGAGGGTAGCTGGCCCCCACAGTGTGTCTGGTTTAGGGTTAGGGTGGGGTTAATCAGAGGGTAGCTGGCCTCCACAGTGAGTCTGGTTTAGGGTTAGGGTGGGGTTAATCAGAGGGTAGCTGGCCCCCACAGTGTGTCTGGTTTAGGGTTAGGGTGGGGTTAATCAGAGGGTAGCTGGCCCCCACAGTGTGTCTGGTTTAGAGTTAGGGTGTGGTTAATCAGAGGGTAGCTGGCCCCCACAGTGTGTCTGGTTTAGGGTTAGGGTGTGGTTAATCAGAGGGTAGCTGGCCCCCACAGTGTGTCTGGTTTAGAGTTAGGGTGGGGTTAATCAGAGGGTAGCTGGCCCCCACAGTGTGTCTGGTTTAGGGTTAGGGTGGGGTTAATCAGAGGGTAGCTGGCCCCCACAGTGTGTCTGGTTTAGAGTTAGGGTGGGGTTAATCAGAGGGTAGCTGGCCCCCACAGTGAGTCTGGTTTAGGGTTAGGGTGGGGTTAATCAGAGGGGAACTGGCCCCTACAGTGAGTCTGGTTTAGGGTTAGGGTGGGGTTATTCAGAGGGTAGCTGGCCCCTACAGTGAGTCTGGTTTAGGGTTAGGGTGGGGTTATTCAGAGGGTAGCTGGCCCCCACAGTGTGTCTGGTTTAGAGTTAGGGTGGGGTTAATCAGAGGGTAGCTGGCCCCCACAGTGAGTCTGGTTTAGGGTTAGGGTGGGGTTAGTCAGAGGGGAACTGGCCCCTACAGTGTGTCTGGTTTAGGGTTAGGGTGGGATTAGTCAGAGGGTAGCTGGCCCCCACAGTGTGTCTGGTTTAGGGTTAGGGTGGGGTTAATCAGAGGGTAGCTGGCCTCCACAGTGAGTCTGGTTTAGGGTTAGGGTGGGGTTAATCAGAGGGTAGCTGGCCCCCACAGTGAGTCTGGTTTAGAGTTAGGGTGTGGTTAATTAGAGGGTAGCTGGCCCCCACAGTGTGTCTGGTTTAGGGTTAGGGTGGGGTTAATCAGAGGGGAACTGGCCCCCACAGTGTGTCTGGTTTAGGGTTAGGGTGGGGTTAATCAGAGGGTAGCTGGCCCCCACAGTGTGTCTGGTTTAGGGTTAGGGTGGGGTTAATCAGAGGGTAGCTGGCCCCCACAGTGTGTCTGGTTTAGGGTTAGGGTGGGGTTAATCAGAGGGGAACTGGCCCCCACAGTGAGTCTGGTTTAGGGTTAGGGTGGGGTTAATTAGAGGGTAGCTGGCCCCCACAGTGTGTCTGGTTTAGGGTTAGGGTGGGGTTAATCAGAGGGTAGCTGGCCCCCACAGTGAGTCTGGTTTAGGGTTAGGGTGGGGTTAATCAGAGGGTAGCTGGCCCCCACAGTGAGTCTGGTTTAGGTTTAGGGTGGGGTTATTCAGAGGGGAACTGGCCCCCACAGTGAGTCTGGTTTAGGTTTAGGGTGGGGTTAGTCAGAGGGGAACTGGCCCCCACAGTGAGTCTGGTTTCTCCCAAGGTTATTTTTCTCCATTAATCAACATCTTATGGAGTTTTGTGTTCCTTGCCACATTCACCTTTAGTTTGCTCACAGAGGTTCTAAATAAAAATTGTATTTACTTATTTATTTTTACACACAATTTGTTATAATTTTTCTTATCAAACTGCACAATAAAGACAATAAAGATTTTAGATATATTACAGTTTTCATTTTTGTAAAGCTGTATTTAAACGATGCGTGTTGTGAAAAGTGCTACACAAATACAAATTTGTTTGACTTGAAAAACTGCACTGAGATAACATGATGAACAAAGATTTTTATTAAATTTATAATTTATATTATTATCTCTGTTACACTTTAACAAGATGCACTAGAATCCCAATTGTCCTCACCTACGAACAAAGGGAGAAAGAACATTCTTAATGAGCAGAACTCCCTCAACCCTCCACAACTTTTTAATTTGTTAAAATGTATAGAAAAAAGAAAGAATATATATATATATATATATATATATATATATATATATATATATATATATATATATATATATATATATATGTATTAATCAGAATTAGTCTACATTAACAAAACTATTAATTAGCTAGTTTGGAGGCCTAGTTGTTCATTTAGGATTGTAAGCATGGTCTTTGTGTTATTGAAACAATGCTCATGAGGAGATGTTTGTTTGAAAAAGTTAATATCATGGTGTCTATACTGTAAAAAATTAAATAAATGTGAAAAACTAATTTTTGTTTTTGTGCCATTCAAACAGTGTTTAAGGCACATCTGTTGTAAAACATCTTTGGCCAGTTGTTCTCTGTTCCTCATCTGTGCTATATAATATAATCTAGCTTTACAATCATTTTCAGTCTTATTCTGGACAATGAGGAAAAATAAACTCTACATGGTAAATCACAATCTGACACAGAGATATGAAAACGTTTTAGCAATTTCATTGAATTCAAGATGATACAGACACCTTATTATATAAAAGCATTTGCAGGATAATTTGCTGATGTTTTAATTAACACAGGTGGTTTCTTTATTTCTGTAAACTTTTTTCATGTATTCCAGTGCTCCAGTGTTTGCTTCTCCTGCTCTCTTCTTCATGTTCTCCAGTATTTCAGCTTTCTTAAGTTCATTGATTTCCTTCAACTTCTCAATGAGAAAATCAATGTGCAGAAGAGTGAACAGAGAATCAGTCTTGAGGGCGATCAACTCCAGACATTCAACACAATGAAAAGCTTCAATCACCAGCTTTATCTTCTCTTTCTCTAATTCTTGCAGATCTTCTTCCAGTTTCTTGATCTCAGACTCATCATCACGAATCTTATCATCATATTTCTCCTTTAATCCTTCATTTGTTCTCTTCTCCTTCTTTGTCTTTGTTTCATATATTTTGTCTTCTTTGACATGTTTGTTGGAGTGGCATTTATTTGTGCACACTGTACAGTGATTATTCTTCATCACACTACACCATGAGAGATCTCTGACCCACCAGCATCCTGGATAGTGACAGTTCTCCTCACAGACGGTGCAGCACGTCGCCTCTTTGGCTACAGAAGGATCAATATCAACCTTTTCTTTGTAGGTCACTTCAAATTCAAACTCAAAGTTATTATTGTCCTCAACATCTTTCTTGTGTTTCTCCAGAACTTCTTGAGTTTGCTTCAGCTCTTTTTTGTTTTTTTCTATCACTTGAACACATGATTGTATTTTGGAGATGTTTTCCTTCAGCTCCTTCCTTTTTTTAAAAACATTTTGAGTCATCTGCAAGGTTTTTGATTCTATTTCTTCAAGAAACATGAAAAGCCCTGCCATCCCTCTAAAACTGAGATTCCATGATTCTTCCTGTATCATTTTACATTCTTCTTCAAATGTCTCTCCTTGACAGTTGTTGAACAGGAAATACACGGGCTGCTTCTTTTTTACAGCACACTTGATTTTCGCCTCTTTAACGGCCATCAGAGCATTTTTAGGATGAGATCCAGTTGAATGTGTGAAGAGCAAGACAATATTTTCAGCAATATCTTTGCCAAATAAAGACTGAACAGCATCAAATATATATACATGTCTGTCAGAGAGTCGATTTTGAGTTGACTTAATCACCAGACACGCTGCATCTATTTCATGAAATACACTTTCAGATTTAGATAATCTAGACAAATTATTTGCAATCTCTTGATCATGCACATTTTTATGAGTGTCTCCGTATCCTGGTGTGTCAATGATGGTCAAATCAACTAAAGCTTCCTGTGCATATACACCATATACAGTGATGACAGAGGTCTGACTTTGAGATGATGTTCGGTCACTCTGGTCATCTGTGATCTCAAACCAAACTTTATCTTTTATCTGAACACCTAAGATGTAGTTGATCATAGTATTGATCAGAGTTGTTTTTCCTGTGCCGGTTTCTCCCACCATCAGAATCGTTTTATGGGGTTTGTTTTCATCTCTCTCCCCAAAAGTAATTTTTGTATATGGTGCAGGTTTATCCACTTTGTCTTTAATCAACTTCAGATGGTATCGAACCGGATTTCCATCTTCAATTAAATCACTTTTTTTAATGAGTTCATCAATTTTGAGTACACACTGGCCTAAACTCGTCATTCTGTTCTCACTGTAATGAAAAACAAAAGTAAAGATGAAAACAATTTAAATTAAAATGTTCTAAGTATTGTTTTTAATATTGTTCAACAGCAGCTGTTGGAGGTGTGACTTTATTTGAAAGTCATTACAGAAACTATACAAAAAATATTATATTACAGTCCTCGTGAGAAAACCAAAGGTGACAGTTGCAAAAACTCCCTTAAAAACTCCCTTAAAGTTTGTGAGTGAATTATGATATTTTATGTAATCGATATCATTTACATCTTCACTATATGTGTTATGAGTGAGGCTGGAGTGAAGACAGACGAGGAGTTGCGGATCCAAACGCAGTTTTAACTTTATTGAAATAACTGGACAAACACAAAGGAAAACCCACGATGGGGAAATAAACATAAACAAAGAACTCGGGCAGGGAACACAGACCAGGAATAGCACGGAGACAGGCATCCACAAACATAAAACATCAACGATCGACAGGGGAATGGAGAACAAACAGGGTTAATATACACTGGAGACATAATGATGACAAACTACAATCAGGTGAGCACAATGACACAGGGCTGGCAGTGATTAGGGCCGGGGATCCTGGGTAGTGTAGTTTTTAGACAATTGACTAGTGACACAGAACACAGGGCAGACAACAGGAGAAAGTGACATAGCCCCCCCTCAAAGGAGCGGCTTCCAGACGCTCCTAAGAAAAAAGAAAAAAGGGAATACACCAAAAAACTAAAAATAATCCAAGGGGGGGGGGGGGCAAACAGACAGACCCAGGGAGCACAAGGGGCAAACCGATAGATCAAGGAGGCACAGGGGGCAGGCAGGCAGTCCAAGGAGGCACAGAGGGCAGGCAGGCAGTCCAAGGGGGCACAGAGGGCAGGCAGGCAGTCCAAGGGGCAGGGACAGGTTCAGGAGGCCTGGGAGCTGGCCACAGATCAAGGACAGGTCCAGGAGGCCTGGGAGCTGGCCACAGGGTAAGGACAGGTTCAGGAGGCCTGGGAGGCTCCGGAGGCGGAGCCGAGGGAGGAGGCGCCGTAGGAGGCTCTAGAGGCGGAGCCCTGGAAGGCTCAGGAGGTGGAGCCGATGGAGGTGGCACCATAGGAGGCTCTAGAGGCGGAGGCCTGGAAGGCTCTGGAAGCAGAGCCGATGGAGGTGGCACCGTAGGAGGCTCTAGAGGTGGACCCGAGGGAGATGGCGCCGTAGGAGGCTCTGGAGGTGGAGCCGAGGGAGGTGGCGCCGTAGGAGGCTCTAGAGGCGGAGCCCTGGAAGGCTCAGGAGGTGGAGCCGAGGGAGGCTCTGGAAGCTCAGGAGGCGGAGCCGAGGGAGGCTCTGGAAGCTCAGGAGGCGGAGCCGAGGGAGGCTCTGGAAGCTCAGGAGGCGGAGCCGAGGGAGGCTCTGGAAGCTCAGGAGGCGGAGCTGAGGGAGGCTCGGGAGTCTCTGGAGGCGGAGCTGAGGGAGGCTCGGGAAGCTCTGAGGGCGGAGCCGTCGGAGGCTCGGGTGGCTCAAGAGGCGGAGCCGTAGGAGGCTCTGGAGGCGGAGCCCTGGAAGGCCCGAGAGGCTTGAGAGACGGAGCCCTGGAAGGCTCGAGAGGCTTGAGAGGCGGAGCCCTGGAAGGCTCGAGAGGCGGAGCCCCGGGAGGCTCGAGAGGCTTGAGAGGCGGAGCTCTGGAAAGCTCGGGAGGCTTGAGAGACGGAGCCCTGGGAAGCTCGGAAGGCGGAGCTCTGGAAAGCTCGGAAGGCGGAGCTCTGGAAAGCTCGGAAGGCGGAGCTCTGGAAAGCTCGGAAGGCGGAGCTCTGGAAAGCTCGGGGGGTGCTGGCTCTTGGACGGTCATGGCTACTGGCGCTGGCTCTTGGACGGTCATGGCTACTGGCGCTGGCTCTTGGACGGTCATGGCTACTGGCGCTGGCTCTTGGACGGTCATGGCTTCAGGAGCCGGCTCAGGGACGGTCGAGGCTACAGGCACCGGCTCAGGGACGGTCGAGGCTACAGGCACCGGCTCAGGGACGGTCGAGGCTACAGGCACCGGCTCAGGGACGGTCGAGGCTACAGGCACCGGCTCAGGGACGGTCGAGGCTACAGGCACCGGCTCAGGGACGGTCGAGGCTACAGGCACCGGCTCAGGGACGGTCGAGGCTACAGGCACCGGCTCAGGGACGGTCGAGGCTACAGGCACTGGCTCAGGGACGGTCGAGGCTACAGGCACTGGCTCAGGGATGGTCATGGCTTCAGGCTCGCTCACCGTGCTGTGCGTGGGCTCTGGCTCGCTCACGGTGATGTGCGTGGGCTCTGGCTCGCTCACGGTGATGTGCGTGGGCTCTGGCTCGCTCACGGTGATGTGCGTGGGCTCTGGCTCGCTCACGGTGATGTGCGTGGGCTCTGGCTCGCTCACAGAGGAAGGCGTGGGCGCTGGCTCGCTCACCGTGGAAGGCGTGGGCGCTGGCTCGCTCACCGTAGAAGGCGTGGGCGCTGGCTCGCTCACCGTAGAAGGCGTGGGCGCTGGCTCGCTCACCGTGACATGCGTAGGCTCTGGCTCGCTCACGGTGACAGGCAATGGGTCTGGCTCACAGACCGGGGCAGGCGTGGGCCGGGAGGCGGAAGCCTGTCCTCTCTTCCTCCTCCGGGCAGACGAAGAGGGCCGCGCTGGCTCGTTGACAGGCGTGAAAGAACGAACCACGGGCGAATGGAGGGTCACCACTGTGGGAGGGTTCTCCTCAATGACGCCCACTGTGAACGGCGAAGCGCAGATCAGCAGGGTCTCCTCAATGACGTCGAGGAGCGTCCAGCCGCGCGTCGTCGGTGGCAACCGTTCCTGGAGCGCACAACTCAGGTTGGCCCGATAAAACGTCGCCAGGTCGGAGTCAGGGAAGTCAGTGGCATCCGCAATTGCGAGGAAATCGCGGGTGTAATCCTCCACCGGACGGTTTCCCTGCATGAGGCTGAGCAGATGGCAGCTTGCCCGCAAAACCGCTGGATCCATGATGGGTCGATCGTTCTGTTATGAGTGAGGCTGGAGTGAAGACAGACGAGGAGTTGCGGATCCAAACGCAGTTTTAACTTTATTGAAATAACTGGACAAACACAAAGGAAAACCCACGATGGGGAAATAAACATAAACAAAGAACTCGGGCAGGGAACACAGACCAGGAATAGCACGGAGACAGGCATCCACAAACATAAAACATCAACGATCGACAGGGGAATGGAGAACAAACAGGGTTAATATACACTGGAGACATAATGATGACAAACTACAATCAGGTGAGCACAATGACACAGGGCTGGCAGTGATTAGGGCCGGGGATTCTGGGTAGTGTAGTTTTTAGACAATTGACTAGTGACACAGAACACAGGGCAGACAACAGGAGAACGTGACAATATGAGATTGTTATTCTTAATTTACATTAAATACACATCTAAATTCACATTGTGGATGGCATATTATTTTACAAACATGTTTTTCATAGATTATTTTGCTTAATGTACTTTGCTATTGCACAACTTCATTTCATAATTTTAAGATCAATGTCTGACCATTTTTTTTTTCTTACAAGTTGTATGTTAAAGTACTTTCTCTTATACCACCTTAATATGAAGAGTCAACTATAAGTATAACATTTGTTGGATGAATCCCCATGACATTTTAATAACATAATAAAATTTTTTGGGCACTCCAATCAGACCAGCATAGCAACATTTGCTCAACCGATGTCAAGAGTTAAGAGTGGCAACATGGCAACATTTTTGATAAATTATATTACACGGTTTATTACAAATATTGTGGCAGTTTCAAGGTATAATGTCCACTGTATGATGCTAAAATTGGTAAAAATTGTGAGAAAAAGTTCAGATAAATGCTGCATCCTGTTTTAAATAAAAAAATAATATACCTCCCTAACCTTAAAACTAAACCTAACAAATAGTGTCAGAAAAAAACTAATGTGAAAAGAAAAACACAATTGCTGAAGCAACCATGTCATTCTGTGGTGCTTCTATGACACTTTGTGCTCATGTGTCGACTCGCGTGCACTCTTCAGGTTTTGTACCCTGATTCTTTACATTGAACAGTATGTGCAACAACTGAGCATGATTTGGTCATATTTGAACAAGCTGATAGGTGTGTTTATTAGCCGAGGAAACTGCTGTGATATGCAAAACAAGATACGTAAAAATGATTTTGCAATAATGTACAGTAGGTATATACGATTCTGTGAGACCAGGTAGGGACGACATGTTTGACTGACCAATTCTGAATGGGCGAGTGTTTGAGAAATCTGTTTGTGATATTTGGTCATACAAGTGGTGTTGAAATTAAACACATCAGTTTTTATTGGTGAACATAAGAATGTGATCTACAGTAATCAGAAAATCAAATAATATCTAGTAAAACTGAAAAACATTTATAGATTTTGTTATATTTGATTGACTTTGTTAATTATTGTTTGCAGATATAATGATGTAGTCCTACCCTTCAAAGCAGAGATCAGAATCTGTCAATCCAGGTTCAAAGCTGAAGAATCTTCCAGGTTACCAAGTGATTTGATTCTAAACACAGAAAATACACTTTAAAAATTAAAATATTACTATGTGTTAACATGAAAATTCTTCTTTCTTATATTTATTAATATTGGCAAACAGGTTGATAAAATATGTGTCCTGCAGTGTGACATGCTATACTATTCTATATACTAAAACTATTTTATACAACATTTAAATCATTATTGTAAAACTGTATTATGAGCAGTGTGCATCTTATAAGACATAATTGAGAGACTACATGGAATTTTGTTCTTTTAAATATTAATTTGTCACACGATTAAACTGATTTGTTAAAAAAGTGATATCTATGTTATTTGGTCAGCTAAAATATTTTTACAGTATGTACAATAACGTACAATAACTGACTCTGAAGCAATTTGTTACAGTTTTTACAGAAGAAAAACTTCCTCAGGATAGATTTTATTTTTGAGTTTAAGTTTGAGTTATATTTGTTTATATTTAAGTCAATATATGCAAAGATACATTTTCAATAAATCTGACCTGCATGTTTTGTATGGAAATCATTGCCGTTGCCATCACTGGGAGAACATGGTAATTTTACACAAAAAGTCAAGGATCTATCCTGGCCTATCTACTCGCTCTTATAAATGGTCTGCACTAGCGGAGCACAGAGGCTTAACCGCTGGTAAAGGATTGGGTTTTGCCGGTGGCGGTGGAGGAGGGGCCGGGTGGATCATAGATGGGGTTGGTGTCTGTGTCAGGGGGGTCTGTTGGATGTGCTCGCCAGTGATATTGGAGCGTCTCCCAGACCTAGAGAGCTTCATAAATCGGCAATCATTGTATTGACTGGTCTAAAATGTCATAAAGCTGAGATGATATTATTATTATTATAATTATTATAATTCTTATTATTATTAATATTATTATTATTATCACTACTACTATTATTGTTATTATTATTATCACCACTACTGTTACTATTACTGTTATTATTATCATTATTATTAATAGTATTATACTATTAACCTATTCCTTAAATGTATCACAGTACCTGTAGACACTACTATATCTATACATCTATAATTGTGTTTGTCTGTTTTTGTTTTTTATGTGTGTTTGTATATATACTGTATATGTATGTATATATATATATATATATATATATATATATATATATGTGTGTGTGTGTGTGTGTGTATGTGTGTCATTGTTCTCTTACTTGTTTAAGCTGCTATGTCTTGTTAATTTGTGTTTTGTTCAATAAAGAAAATAAAAAAAATAATAATGGTCTGCACTTATATAGCGCCTTTTTTACCTTAGCGGTTATCAAAGTGCTTTACACTGTGACTCATTCACCCATTCACACACACACTCATACACCAATGATGGCAGAGCTGCATGTAAGGTGCTAGCCTGCCATTGGGAGCAACTTGGGGTTCAGTGTCTTGCCCAAGGACACTTCGGCATGTGGAGTCATGTGGGCCGAGTATCAAACCACCAACCCTGCGATTAGTGGCCGACCCGCTCTACCAACTGAACCACAGCCTATGTTTAATCCTATGTTTGACCTATGCACTTGTCATTATAGTATACTGTATATGGATATTTTTGGTATATTCAAATGGAAATTTAAACAATAAATATTAATTTAATCACAGTGGAAACATATTCATATTCAATTCAACTTAACAGTGGGGAACGTTTACTCTTTCACAAGGCATTGAGGAAGACCAGAAGACAGTACAGGTTGACCAATCAGGAGAGAAGGTTTTTTTTCATTGCCACTTAATTGTTTTCTATGTAAACATGCACTATACATATATCTCTGACCATTGCACATCATCTCATTGTTTTTTCAGCATCTTGTGCAGGAGCATCAAAATGTTGAGTCAATTTTAAAGGAACTTGAACTTTTTAAGACATTTTTGTTTTGTTACATTTGTCTAGCTTTTATTTTTTTTAGCACAGACTGAATCTCCCCTTACTGGTCAAGGTTGATTCAAGGTTGATATATATTCTTATGTAATACATTTTATATAGCAGGAGTACCATATTTATTAAAATTAAATTTCCTTATAATATGTGTAACACTTGAAAAAACATGATTTTCTCTACTTTAAATTAAATAAAATAAAAAGGTTTGTGTGTTGCAACTGTCAAGTTATGTAAAAATTGCACATTTAATTATGTAAACATTTGTAACATTTTGTTAAAAATCACAGATTTAGATAATAGAAGTTGATCTACTTACAGTATTGTCTGTCCTTCTGTAACTCACTTCAGGTATGTACAGACAGCAACATCAGCATGTGTATTTATACAGGGGGCAACATCCGCATTCTGAAGGTCATGTGATTAAGCTTCAACTTATTCATGCTTTCATATAAATTCACAACAGAGTTCAACGATATTTGTAGGATATTGACAACTGAATGTGAGAACTTCTCTTCTATTAGAAAACGCCCTAATAATTAACAAAAATAACAGAAGATTGGAAGATATTCGTTTTTGATGTCCCTTCTCAGATGTTCGGATGAATTCAGTGTGATATTTCTGAAAGGTTTTTAAAAAAATAATCGAAAGTCAGACCCAGCATGTTGAATTCTGAACATCTGACACAATGCATAAAATCATGTTGTAGTGCCTGTATTGTTTCACTGAGAAAAAAAAAAAAAAAGAAATTGAACGTCATGCCTTAAAATTTGTTGTCTTTAGTCCTTCATTGAGCAAGCCAAAGGTGACTGTGGCAGTGAAAGAAAAACTCCCAATCCAAATATCCATACACTCACTTAAGTATAATGTCTTAGTAGTTTTACTTTTAAGTAAGAAATATTTAAAGTATTTAAGCACTTAAAAGGTGATAAAAGTAAAAGAATAATTTTTACACCCCAGCCCATGTGGTAAAATAGGTTCAGTGCTGTAAACTTTATGTGCAACGACTGGAAGCAATTTCGGTTCAAAATGTGAACATCAATGACTAAGATAACAACGACAACAATAACATAGATTTGAAAAATTAGCAAGTCATTTAGACCTACTCAGTATTTTTATGTGTTACCTGTTCTAATTTTGACTAAGAACACTGGAAAAAAATGGGGAGTTAATAAAAAATAAAAAAATATATATATATATATTATAACATCAATTTATTAATTTTAACCCATTAGTTTATACCACCAAAACAAATTTTAAGGGTTAGATCAAGCATAGATCTTTAGGTAATAATTGCAGGTTATCAGTGTTTATAGTGTAGTATAGTGTACACTGACTAAATTATTATTCTTTTTTCAAGGTCATGTGATTTACAGGCTTCACGGGTTTTTATGCAGAAGGAAAAATAACCATGTCCTGACGTTGGTAACCAACAAGTCTTTTAAGAACATTGTTGCCTTTGTTAAATCATTTACCAAATGAAGTAAAACTGTCAACATACAGAATAAATACTGTCTTTGTCAACACAAATGTTAACCACTTTGCCAAAGAAAAGAAGAAATGAAATGAGTGCATAACTTCAACTGAAATCTGCTGTGAAGACATTTTTATGTAACTACACAGATCTTTACATTTCTGTTTTTTGATGTCCAGATTTTATCTTCAGAAATATTTATCTCAAGCTACCTCAGGAAGAGAGTTTAGTGAAATGTTAGTGTTGAGATGACCACTGCATGCTATAAAAAAGCTGAATACAATATAATCATATAAATAAAAGATATATTTGTAAATAAATAATATAATACAGGCTTATTTGTTTTAAAATAATAATAAAAAAAACATATTAATTTAAATTAAACAACAAAAGTAATTAGAAAGTGAGCACTTGGAATATGAGATGATTGTAATCATCTTTATTATTTAAAAAAAATGAACTAACCTCAAATTTACCCAGGCATGCAAGCACACACACACAAACAGAAGAGTATAACCGCATAAAAAGTTATTTTTTATTTGTCAAAAAGTTGCTAATGCCCTCCTAACCATCTGCTGCTATCCAAAACAGAGAAATGATCATACTAAAATTTAAAACTTGCTTTGTGAGTCCAAAAGAAAGAAATTGGTACTTTTATGCACCAAAGTGGCATTCAGCTGATCACAATGTATGTCAGGACATTAATAATGTGAAAAATTACTTATACAATTTGAAAAAAAAAAGAAAAACTTAAACTACTTCAAAGAGTTCTCATCAAACAATTCTCCACGTGCAGTAATGACGGCTTTACAGATCCTTGTTATTCTAGCGGTCAGTTTGTCCAGATACTCCGGTGACCTTTCACCCCACACTTCCTGTAGCACTTGCCATAGATGTCTTGTCAGGCACTTCTCACGCACCTTACAGTCTAACTGATCCCACAAAAGCTCAATTAATAAAAGTGCACAATGGTTTTAAACAACTGTTGTATTGGGACTGTCCATGTGTCTGTTTACTGTGCATCAGTGGTGAATTCTCAGGGCCAGCAAAGCCTTCTCTGCTGGCCTAAAAAAACAAATAAATAAAAAGCACGAGATCTAGCTGACGAGTCGTCTGTCATCACTGCCGCTATTGCCATTTAGATAGAGATCCTTATGGATTTAAAATCACAAGATGTTCTGCATGACCGTGTGAATGCTTAATTTATTAAACAGGAAAGGAGGACTGATTTTCACTTCAAGCTAATTCGTAAGTGCTATTTGCATTGTTATAGCAACATCAGGAGTTTTCTAATTGTAAATTAGGCTGCTTGAGCATTTAGCATCATATTAAGTTTTGAAAAGTAGTGCTGCTTTCTATTCAACATGGAAAGTCGGATTTTACAACTTCCTACTAGGAAAAATGCAATAGAATGCATCATCAAGTCAGAATTACAACTTGTAGGCTTATGCAGAAATTCCCAACTCTGATTTCGACCGTGATGCAGGAGCATGATGTCACACAAACATGTCGACACTCAGTGTAACATTGTAGCTGGCAATGGCAATGATACAGGACCAGATGAAGAGAACCCAAGTGCAGTTTATTTACAAGATGAGTGAAATAAAATAACCATAAATCAAAACGTGAAACAAAACATAACCATAAGCTTGACTAAATCTGAAAACCAAACAAACATAAACAACTTGACTTTGACTTGAAATAATCATGAAACGACATTACATCAACAATACTCGACAAAGAACAATGGCAAACATGAAGGCTTAAATACATGACATGGGGGAACATAAACCAATGAACAAACAGAACTCTAAACAATATAATTAAACAATAAACCACTGAAAACAAGACACATGAACATGGAGGGAAAACAGGACATCACATGACTAGGAAACAGGAAATTAACTTTTCAAAATAAAAGACATGGAAAACAGGAACCAACAGAATAAACATGACACCTGATAAGATAACGGGAGCATTGCTGTTTTGTTTTTTTAAACATCATCATCTGAATATTTGGGAATGGAATGCATTTATAGTCAGAGATATCAAATAGGAATATCCCTCATCCAACTTGAATGGAACACAGCATAACTGTGTACCCTGACGAAATTTATTGCAAGCAACATTTCAATTCATCGCAAATATTATTAGATAGATTTTTCCAGGTATTATAGACCTCCTTGGTAGATTCATATGAAAAATTATGATTTTGTCTGTTCTGGAGACGTTCATTTCACAAAACAGTCATGCTGCAGTTAAAATTAGGCTTGCTTGAGCATTAAGTGTCTTATCCACTGCGGGCATTGCCGAGTAGCCTCTGGCCACTCCTCCATCGAGAGTAGTGAGAACGGGGGAGCCAAGAGATCGGGACCGGGCAGAGAAAGGTTTTGCCCATGAACTCGTCAGCTCCTTGTGCACTTCCGGGGAGAAGGGCACTAGGGAGGCCGTTAAAAAAGAAGTCTTAAAAAAGACGTTCCGATGTGTGCTGCTCTTTTTAGAATAGATTCTCTTTTATGAGGGAAAAATGCTCTTTTAGAATATACTCTATTTTAGATCTGCTGAAGCGCCCAGGGGAAATCTCTGCAGTTCACCAGTGCAGAGAGGGGAGAAAGCCGTGGTAATGCGCTGTAAGGATCCAGCAGAGGTGAGGGATGGAAATCGCTTGCACAGCTTGAACCATCGACTGTTCTGCTCTGAAGAGAAAATCTGCACACATCTCCTTTTATACCTGTATGTCCCATGGTAGGGGCATGCAAATACCACCAGAGGTGTTTCCGGGCTCTCAAGAGTCACTGCTAGTATCACAACATTGGCAAAACATTGAGTGAGTGACAAATAGCGAACCTGATCATTTCTTGACCTTAATTTTCCTTGGGGATTCCAAAGTAACCTACATAATTACGTCTGCTTCGATGTTCATGATTTCATGATCCTGATTCGATATCATCAGGAACATCACGGTTATTGTCATAACGTCTGTTCTCTGATGGAGGGAACGAGATGGTGTGTTGATGTAGTGACACTAGGGGTCACTCTTGAGAGCCCCAAACACATCTGATCTTAGAGAAAAGGCCAATGAGAATTGGTGAGTGGAATTTGCATGCCGCTCCCAGGACATATGGCTATAAAAGGAGCTGACTCATAACAACTCATTCAGGTTTTGTTCTGAGGAGCCGTGACAAGGTCCTGGACAGTGTGTAGTACAGCGTTGTGGCAAGAGGGACACAACGCTTGTTCCTTCCATCAGGGAACAGAGGTTACGACAGTAACCAAGATATTCCCTATCTGTCACTCACTCGACATTGTGTTGATGAAGTGACACTTGGGGTCCCTATACAAAATACCACAATTAGCTGAACTGTGTTATTTGGAATGCCGATGCAGATGCAAGCAAGCTGCTGCGTCAAGCAAGGAATCCTCCCCCAACACCCCAAAAGATATCATGTAGTTCCTCACATCCCTTTGGAGAGATGTAACTGGGAGCAGGCTATGCCAGCCGTGGCCTTTTCTCTCTATGTTTGTTCTCTCCACAAAATATTTAGATTTGGCTGGGGCCATCTAATGCTATTATTCACACCGGAAGGTGTTCATTTGCTATTCTATTCCACCAGGGGGAAAAGACATCACGGAAACCACATCCTGCCCAAAGGGATGGTTAACATGTGGCAAATAAGTTATGTGGGCTCACCAGCCGCACATGGAAGAGGCACAATGGTTGGTCCTACCTGAAAGGGGAGAACACACGACTGGAGGCAGAGAGTGCTCTGCCCAAGGGAGATGCAGATCTACTGATAGGGAGACCGTACGGTGGGAATATATCACATGGGGCTACCGGAGGTAACCGGTGCCTGTGGAGCACCTACTCCAGTACAGGGCATACTAGCACATGTACTGGGTCATCTAGGAATTCCTCCATCAAATTTGCCAGCCAGACGGCTAGAGAGGAAAGACATCCCAGGTCCATGGACTCAAGAACTCACATGGGAAAAAAGAGCACACGTCTTTGCCTCACGGACAGGAAAGGTGCTATACGCAAGCGATACACCTGGCCAGCTGTCCCGCACACTTACCTGTTCGTACCTGACAATATACGGGATGAGACCAGCTCAACACAAAGATTATAAAATCTTACAAAGGTATTGGGTGTTGCCTGGTCTAAGCATGGGCATGGGTGCCAGATGGTACCCGTCCCTGAGAAAGAAGGTCCTTCCTCAGGGGAATTCAGAAGGGAGGGGCTGTCGCAAGGGTGTTCGCTCATGAGGAGCAATATCATCGAGACCGAGTCTAACTCCATGCCGAGAAAAGAGATGCTCTGAACCGGGGAGAGCTTGCTTGTAAGTGGGCACTATATAGGATTCGTGGACACGAGGAAGTCTATGGGGTCTACCAAAGTGCCCAGGATAGAGCGCAAAGCCCACTACAGTCATCCATACAGAGAGTTTGGGCCCTTACTTGATCTTACCTCAGGTAAGTGGGAAACGTCCAGTTTGTCACATAGCTACTAGGCAAAGGGGATCCAAAATCGTGATATGATCCATCTCACCATGTATGCGACCAATGGAAATGTATTTGAATGGGCCTTTGTCCACAAACCATGTAAATTCCCTTACCGCTTTCTCTCTCTCCGGATGGGCGCTCTACCATGCCCCCGCTACCACATATCCCCACAGTCCAACTAATGCCGGGGACCATCTGGCCTGCAACACCCCCCAGTTCAGGAAAGGAAGTTGGAGACAGCCATCTGTGCTCCCGGTCTGTGGACCACCTTGAATTTAAAGGGCTGGAGAACCAGAAACCACCAGGTGATCCGCACGTTGGTATCCTTCATGCAGTGGAGTCATTGGAGTGGGGATCAGATCAGATGGTGAAAGCCCGCCCCAGCAGGTAGTACCTGAGAGTGAGTACCGCCCACTTGATGGCCAGACACACCTTTTCCATGGTGCTGTACTTTGTATACTTTTTAGACAAAAAGAAAATAATCAGGGAGAACAAATCAAGGAATAAAACTACAAAGGACTACAGGAAACAGGAATTAAACAAGAATTTCAACATAAAAGTACAAAAACAAAAGACAACAGGGAATATGACAGTAATAAAAGTGGTTTCTTTTCAGTGGTACAAGACTTGGTTACTTTTCTCCACTTGCCATCTGAACACACACAAAAACAAAAGACAACAGGGAATATGACAGAGCCGTCTGCCCCCACCCCCCCTTTAAGGAGTGGATTCCAGACGCTCCAAAAAAATTAAATAAAATTGTCCATGGAGTGTAGGGGAAAACTTGTGGTTCGGGGCACAAGGGGCAAACAGGCTGTCCAAGGGGGGCACAAGGGGCAAGCAGAGGAACATGGCAAGGTCAGGAAGCAGATCAAGTGGGCGGCCAGGAGACCAGAGCAGATCAGGCGGATGGCCAGGAGACCAGAGCAGATCAGACGGACGGCCAGGAGACCAAGGAGAACAGAGCTGATCAGGCAGACGGCCAGCTTTCATGAGAGGAGCGCAGAGCTCAGGGCTTGTATGCAAAAGTTTCATCGGCGCTCAAAGGGCACAGAACCAATTGTGGACTCCAACCCAGACCTCTCTCAGGTTGATCTACTGACTTTTATTTTTCATTTTGTTGATCCTGATGGGCATGTGGTGGAGCGTTTTTTTGCATTCGAACCTATAGAAAGCCAGACTGGGTAGCGCTTGGCCGACTGCATTTTGGCTATAGTTGACAGTCTTGGGCTTGACCTATCCAAATATAGGGGGCAGTCATACGACAATGCAAGTAACATGTCGGGGAAGTATAAAGGGCTCCAAGCACACCTTAAATGGAGAAATCCCTTAATCCATTTTGTGCCATGTGTAGCGCATTCATTAAATTTGGTTGGCACCAACGCTGTTGACAGTTGCAAAGTAGCTGGTAGTTTTTTTTTATTTAGTTCGGTCAATTTGTTCTTTTTGCACATCGTCCACAAACTTCTGGGGAAAGGTCTTCCATCATGACATTAAAATCACTGTCGGATACTTGGTGGAGTGTGCGAGCAGAGTCCTGTAAGGCACTTTGGAAACACTATGCACAGATCTGAGATGCCTTAGGTAAAATATCCAATGACATGCACGAGAAACGAGAATCTCGCAGCGAAGCTTCTGCGCTGTGCAACAAGCTGGACACTTTAGAGATGGCCTTCATGGCGCATTTTTGGAGCACTAGAGAGGTTCCAGGCCACAAGCCAGCAATTACAGAGGCACGACATAGACATATTTACAGCAACTCTTTGTGGCAGCACAGCGAGATGGCTTTGAAGCATTTGAAAGTGCAGCCATGATTGTGTACGGCATTTCTCAGTTACAAGCATGACATCCAGCGTTCAAATCGATGGCAGATGAGAGCTCAGAACCAGATGTGCTGCATGATGGAAGGGATCAATTTTGAGAAGAGACATTCAATGTCATCTTTGACAAACACACATCCAGTCTTCAACATCGTTTGGAGCCTTACAAACACCTGACTGATCTTTTCATGCCCGAAGACTTTGACATTACGGCAAGCGCCGACTTGCCCTTAGCCTCGTACCCACTGGATTTGGATAAAAGCATGGCAGACGAACTGACCCATTTCAGATCATTCATACAAGATTAACAAAAAATTCCCCTCAACGTGCTCCAAACAATGATTAATCTGAATTTACAATCACCTTTTCCCGAGGTGTACATTGCGTTAAGACTTTTTCTGACACTGCAAGTCAGGAACTGCAAGGCAGAGCACTCATTTTTCAGAATGTCTAGAGTTAAAAATTAACTGAGGATGAGAATGTGCCAGGAATGTCTGAACTCTCTATCGCTTATGGCCATTGAGTCCGAACTCTTAAAAGAGCTCAGTTTCGATGAAGTGGTGGATTACATCGCAAGGAGGAATAGCACATGCATTTGATACAGAGTGAGAACATTTTGAATATTCATGATCATCATAACTTCCACTTTCTATTACTGTGAATGCACAGCTAAGGGAAAGAACAAGAAAAAAAATTGGTGGGAGGGGTGCCCTTGGAGGTAATTGGTCTCGGGTCATTTGCCAGTCATAATGCATCCCTGTTAATGGAAAATATACAGTATTTAGATATATATATATATATATATATATATATATATATATATATATATATATATATATATATATATTTTATCTTTCTTTATGTCTGTCTGTCTGTTTTTTATCTATCTATCTATCTATCTATCTATCTATCTATCTGTCTGTCTGTCTGTCTGTCTGTCTGTCTGTCTGTCTTTCTCTCTTTCTGTCTGTCTTTCTCTCTTTCTGTCTGTCTCTCTCTCTTTCTGTCTGTCTCTCTCTTTCTGTCTGTCTCTCTCTCTCTCTCTCTGGAGCATTCTGGGAGTTTAGGGATTGTGAGCATCTCACGGGTGAGAAGAGCGTTTCAGGGGATAGATTTCATTACTATTCTCGGTTATTTAAATATATATATATATATATTGTTTTTCCCTTTTCTTTCTTCTTTCTAAATATTTATGTTTAGTTCTTGTAATTAATTTGTATTTTTTTAAATAATCTGAAGAGTAATAGGCGTCAGGTAAAAGTTTTTCGGCCTTGTGGCGGAGGGCTGGGATGGAATCCCCCGAGCTGCTCTCTCTGCTCTGGAGCCGGGGAGTCGTTGAAGGCGGAGCCATGGAAGATGGGGCCGTGGAAGGCTCAGGAGACGGAGCCGTGGAAGGTGGAGCCATGGAAGGTGGAGCCGTGGAAGGCTCTGGAGACAGAGCCGTGGAAGGCACAGGGGGCTGAGCCATGGAAGGCAGAGCCGTGGAAGGTGGAGCCATGGAAGGCTCTGGGGGAGAAGCCGTGGAAGACTCTGTAGGAGGAGCCGTTGAAGGCGGAGCCATGGAAGACGGGGCCGTGGAAGGCTCAAAAGACGGAGCCGTGGAAGGTGGAGCCATGGAAGGTGGAGCCGTGGAAGGCTCTGGAGACAGAGCTGTGGAAGGCACAGGGGGCTGAGCCATGGAAGGCAGAGCCGTGGAAGGCGGAGCCATGGAAGGCTCTTGGGGAGAAGCCATGGAAGACTCTGGAGGAGGAGCCGTGGAAGACTCTGGAGGAGGAGCCGTGGAAGGCAGAGCCGTGGAAGACTCTGGGGACTGAACTGTGGAAGGTGGAGCCATGGAAGACTCTGGGGGCAGAGCCATGGAAGGCTCAGGAGATGGAGCCGTGGAAGGCTCATGAGACCGAGCCGTGGAAGGCTCAGGGGGCGGAGCTGTGGAAGGATCAAGAGACGGAGCTGTGGAAGGCAGAGCCATGGAAGGCTCTGGGGGGCAGAGCCTTGGAAGACTTTGGGGGCAGAGCCTGGGGAGCAGAAGCTTTTCTTCCTCCTCCGGATGGTTGAAGTTGGCAACGCTGGCTCTGGGACGGATGAGGCTGGCAATGCTGGCACTTGGACGGATGAGACTTCCAGCTTGTTGGCCGTGGCAGGCGTGGGCATTGGCTCAGTGGCCGTGGCATGCGTGGGTGTTGGCTCGTTGGCCATGGCAGGCATGGGCGTTGGCTCCTTGGCCGTGGCAGACGTGAGCGCTGGCTCATTGGCCATGGCAGGCGTGAGCACTGGCTCATTGGCCGTGGTAGGCGTGAGCGTTGCCTGTGGCAGGCGTGGGTGTTGGCTCATTGGCAGTGGCATGCGTGGGCGTTGGCTCGTTAAGAGGATTTTCAGAGGCGAACATCTCTAAAATTTTATTTATGTACTCTTCCCTCGTGTAGTTCCCGGTCTCCGGTAATTCCCTCCATTCATTGGTAAGGAGGCTGATCTGGTACAGGGACATTAAGTGGCCATCAGCAAAACCAGTGCATCTGGCTATGATGCTGAACAGATGAGAGTATTCAACGATAGGGAGGTTTGCTTGGCTCAACCGGATAAAGACCACTGGTAGATCAGTCTATTGATCAGTTCTTCTGTGAAGAGGCAGGCAAGGAATAATGATCTAAACGCAGCTTTTTAAACTGAAAAACAAACAAGTAAACTCGGAGCAAAAGGAAAAGAAAAACACAGGGAACCTGTAACAGCGCATAGACAAAAACATTCATACATGCAAGAACTGACACAGGAAACAGGGAAACCAAGGGCTTAAATACACAAGGGAACAAACAAGGGAATGAGGAATAATCAGGGGGAACCAATCAAGGAATAAAACTACAAATGACTACAAAACTTACAGGAAACAGGAACTAAACAAGAATTTCAACATAAAAGTACAAAAACAAAAGACAACAGGCAATATGACAATATATATATATATATATATATATATATATATATATATATATATATATATATATATATATATATATATATAATTTATTTATTTTAAATGTATTTATTTTTAAATAATTGTACTTTTACTTGATTGCAGTTTTTGGCTACTCAACCCACCTCTGGTCATATGTTCCTATACAGTATATGTTAATGTATCAATAAATTATAATGTGCAAGATAAAGTGAGACCAACCAAACCAGATACACTTTTCTCATCCGAGCTTTGCAGCAAAACAAATGGCCCATGGAAAAATATTTCTGCCTGAAAGCATGATTCCTATGACTGGCTTCTGTGGAAATTGACAGTTCACTGGGAGGAGCCACACATTTCTATGTGAAGACCCTAAAGGGCGAGGTAGATTGGCACAATTTACTATTTTTTGTTTATTTCCTGTTGCCCTGCATGCTCGCTTATTGTACTTGATAGACCAATAGCCCAACAGCCTTCTTTTAAAGTGCTTGATTGCTATCAGTATGAAAATATTCAGTCAAAAATTGTATATGTACAGTATAGTCAAATATGCTGGTGCGTATGCTCCATCTGTTCTTGACTATATGCTTGTTTGTTGTGCTTCGTGGAGTTGTAACTTGTTTTATACATCGCTATCGAATTTAAGATGTGGTGATACCCACCCCCCACCCTCACCATGATACTTCAGCACCTTTCTGCACCCCTGCCTGGGCATTTTCAAAACTGCATTTTTGTTCCTTTGAAGGGCATTGTGTGAAGGGGACACCACTCGAAGGGTCATTCCAAATAAAAGTAAGTCAATATTTTAATCATGTGTAGGTAATGTCCATTCATCCATCCATTTTTGTATAGTCTCTTGTCCTAAGTAGGGTCGCGTTGAGTGTTGAACCCTATTCTAGCTGTCTCGGCCCAAATGCGGGAAACA